>NC_040889.2:26544877-26654877 GCF_900634795.4 Betta splendens | reverse complement strand
GTACCTCTTAGGCATTGGTCTTTTCATTGCACCTCTCTGGGCCTCTGTCATTTGGCTCACTTCCCTCCGAGCTGCCTTGATTTTTGCCTCCAACCTTCGTTTCCATGGTGGGTATTAAGCTCCTCACCATGCATGGAGGGTTCCACCCCAAATCCAGCACCCTGAGACTGTATGCTAGCCGCAAGGAAGGAGGCTGAGGACTAGTGAGCGTGAGAGCCACTATCCAGGATGAAACATCCAAGATCCATAAGTACATCAAGGATAAGGCCCCGACAGATGACGTGCTGAGTGAATGTCTCAGGCAGTGGAGAACAGAGGATGAGATGCTGGAAGAGGGACCATCATGGGAGGACAAGCCCTTACACGGGATGTACCACCGGAACATAACTGAAGTGGCTGATCTCAACAAATCCTACCAATGGCTTGAAAGGGCTGGGCTGAAGGACAGCACAGAGGCACTCATCCTGGCTGCACAGGAGCAGGCCCTGAGCACCAGAGCCATAGAGGCCCAGATCTACCACACCAGACAAGACCCAAGGTGTAGACTGTGCAAAGAGGCCCCAGAGACGGTCCAGCACATAACTGCAGGGTGTAAGATGCTGGCAGGCAAAGCATACATGGAACGCCATAACCAAGTCGCCATAACATCTGCGCGGAGTATGGACTGGAAACCCCAAGGTCAAAGTGGGAAACACCTCCCAAGGTGGTAGAGAACGAGCAAGCCAAGATCCTGTGGGACTTCCAGATCCAGACTGACAGAATGGTAATGGCGAACCAACCAGACATTGTGGTGGTGGATAAAGAGCAAAGAAAAGCCGTAGTGGTGGATGTGGCAATACCAAGCAATGGCAACATAAGGAAAGAGGAACATGAGAAACTAGAGAAATACCAAGGGCTCAGAGAAGAACTGGAGAAGGCTTGGAAGGTGAAGGCCACAGTGGTGCCTGTGGTGATCGGAGCACTAGGGGCTGTGACCTCCAAACTGGAGGAGTGGCTACGACAGATCCCTGGAAAAACATCCGAAATCTCAGTCCAGAAAAGTGCAGTCCTAGGAACAGCAAGGATACTGCGCAGAACCCTCAAGCTCCCTGGCCTCTGGTAGAGGACCCGAGCTTGGAAAGTGGATGAGACCACCCGCGGAGGGTGAGAATAGAGTGTGTATATTCATTCTTCTTTTTCATTCATCTTCCTCATCTTCCTCATCTTCCTCTTCTTCTTCTTCTTCTTCTTCTTCTTCTTCTTCTTCTTCTTCTTCTTCTTCTTATTATTATTATTATTATTATTATTATTATTATTATTGTTGTTGTTGTTGTTATTGTTATTATTATTATTACTGTAAATAGGATAGATATAATAATAATTATTATTAATAATAATAATAAATAATAATAAACATATACATTATAATGGTGATATATAGTACAGTATCATAGCTGCTGATAAACTATAACACCAAAGAACTTGCATTGAGAAAACTATTTGCATTTATGCACGTAGGAAATACAAAACTAGAAAACTTTACTAAAAACTAAAACTAAGCTTTAGCATAATTGAATTTAAGAGACCTTGTTAAATCACAGTGATCAGCTTTGAAGGTTTCAGCTCTTGCTAATCTCAAACAAGCCCAAAGAAGCTACCAGGTGTTTTCATTGGTTCATCCTGTGTAGCTAAAGATGCACTAATCGTTGGAATCAGGTTTTGTAGCTCTACATCACACAGTTGTCAATGGGGCCACTCTAAATCTCAACTGGCACGGTGCTGTGCTGTGCTGCATGGGCATGATTCCAGTTCACTTCTGCACAAAAAACAACTTTCAAATTGACTGTTTATGGCACAAGTGAGCAAGATGACAAATGGATCTATTACAAGTCTACAGTTCCAGTCAAACATTTAGATTTTAGAAAGGCTGGAAACTGAATTCATGTCATCCTACACATTAAATCAGGCTTTAAAAGTAAAGGAAACAAATAAATGATTTAGTAAGTGTACTTTAACACAAGTGAAAAGTTGTGTTACTGTTTAATACATGAATGAGTCCAGTAAAGAAGTATCCAGAATAAAAGAAAAAACTGTTAGTGTTTCGTTATGGGTCTTTATTGGCCTCCAACAACCATGTTTGAACAATGACAATAGCAAAAAGAAAAAAAAGAATAAATGTAATTAAACAGAAACCTTTAGGACCGTGTTCACTAACTAACACCTTCTCTAGCTGTAGAAAGTTAAGCTGCTGCTCATATGTTCCCCCTGTAACACCATGAAAAACTGAACACCATTTAAAAAAATGGATTTGTGTTGAATGATTCAATTTCTTTTTTAGATGTAGCCACGGTAGAGGCCTGGTTTTAACTGCCCTGTTTGCTGGCTGAACGCCTGCTGCACTCATGTTCTGCAATACAGACTAGAAGCCAAATAAACAGATAAAAAATCATCTCTGTGCTCCGGCCAAACTGGGAGGTCAACTGGTGGAACTGCCTGCATCAAACACCTGCTAGTGTTCAACCAAACTGATGTGGAACCATAACAAAACCATTGGCATTGTAACGCTTCTAGTTGAGCAGAAGCTCAGTAAACAGCAGCACAGCAAATCCCAGCCCTCCCACGGTGGCTACAAACAGTAAATGTGGTGGCTTTACTGGTATAAAAGAACACTAAAATGCCCTGACTCGCTCAGAAATAGCTTTAAATTGTTTTCCATTGACACCCATACTGTTTTCAAAATTATACAACATGTAGACTGGGTGACACAAGTTGCAAAGTATGTACTGTATAAAGTCACAGTTCTAGCGTGTTAAATGTTTTCTGAGAGCGGTGCTACACAGCTTAAGTGGCTATCAAACTCATATCAGTCTGATACTTTCAGTCACAAACGTTTCGTAGCTACTTTAGAGTAGGTACAGTAAGATACATTAAGTCCACAACATACATTATAATTGTCACCATTAGTCAAAACGAGTCGAAACCACCTATTGCTTTGGTGCAGGCTGTGCAGCCTATTTAATTCCCTCATTGGAGTCAACTCAGGTCTTGTATCCAAGCTCTCTTTTCGTTCCGTTCCCTATTCTTTCTGATTTACACTCAGATGTTTGGGTTATGATTTGTATGTTTATTGATTAGTTTCTGTCTTCCATTGGACTCACTCATAGACAGGACAACATTTGGTTTGGTTTGCTTTGATATCTACTTGTACCTCAACCAGTTTTGAGTCTGATGCACAATAGATTTCTTCCATTTTTACATCTTATTACGGAGGTAAGCTGATCCCTACCCTGTACAAAGACAAGAACTCATTGAATACTTTAAACAAAGACAGGGACGTGTTTAGAAAAGGAACCAATGATCACGTTCACATTGTCGCGGTAGATAATATTGTGTACCATGTTTGCACTGAAAAATGTACAAAATATCACCATGTTGTAGGCTAGTGACCTGCAATCTTATTCACAAGCACTTTGAAGCATTTTATTTACAACATACAGTGTACTCAGTACAGTAAGACATTTATAAATAAATATTGCATTCTTAACAATCTTACAGTTTTCCTTATTGTCGGTTCTTCATGAGTCTTCACCTGAGCTTAACGAAGGTGAGGCGACCTTTGCCTGTCCCGTCTCCTTCCCTTATTCTCTTATGTGCTATCTTCACCAGGAGGTTTATTGATTTCTATCTTTGCCTCTGGCCATTCTGTCCATCCTCACCCTCTCAAATGTTAATTTAAATAAATAGATTTCTAGGAGAAAAAAATGAATCATATATCCTTAAAAGCTTAAGAAATCTCTAAAATAAAAAGCTATAATTAATGTCCTCCCAAATTAGAAAAACTAACAAATTGGAAAAAACATTCTAAAACATTCTATTTCTCAAAAAAGGACAAACAAAAGGAAATATATTTATAACGTTCAGCAAGAACATGTTTTATGAAGCCACATCTAGTCACTGGCTGTTTAAGAGTTCATTGTCATTTGAATTGTAATAGTCTGGACTGTTCAGGCTTCGTGGAGTCTACACAGCCTCCTTCTGATACAACACATTAGCCCCCCTCAGCTTTTCAGTGTCCCACTGTATAGTTTACTTTACAAAGTCTCTCACTGCTGTCCAGTCACACGCAGGAAGGGGCCAGGGGACAACAGGGGCGTTTCTGAACACGGGGAGGAAGTCGTCGTTGGCTGGAAGGTTTCATCAAACAGGAGCTGAGCCATAACTATGGCTAATGTCTCCTCCTGTTTGTAATTGTGCAAGATTCAATGCCTCTGTCTTGGATGCAAGGGAGAAACAGTCTTTTGTTTCAAAAATCCTTTCCCAACTCTTGACACATTGTGTTATTTGAGCAAAGAGTAAGATTGACCCGAATACAGCGCTGAATGAAAAATCCCACTGCCTGAATTTATAGTTTAGTACTTGGAATAAATATATATTTGTACATGTCATATTTTACTTAAATAAGACCCGAAAAGAAACAAGTGACATGATAGAACAAGAAGAAACAGATTGTATCACAATAATCACATTGTTTCGTCAGAGAAATTAACAATTCAATCAAGGACCGTTCATCACGCTTGGTGGGTAAATGATGTGTAAATATTGAAACTAGATCTATCAATAATCAATAAACAGCCAGAGCCTTTGTTGACAATATGAATCAGGACTTCTGAAGTCAGGACATGATGTAAGGTCTCAGTATTATTTGAGCAGTGGCAATGGTACAATGCTTTACTGGTATTCTGAAAATAATCCTTTATAACCAATAACAACTTTATTATAGATTT
Source organism: Betta splendens (assembly GCF_900634795.4). Classification (NCBI taxonomy): domain Eukaryota; kingdom Metazoa; phylum Chordata; class Actinopteri; order Anabantiformes; family Osphronemidae; genus Betta; species Betta splendens. The sequence continues at coordinate 26,650,114 of NC_040889.2, read as the reverse complement.
GTACACTAATACAATATTTTTACAATAAATAATACAAAACAAACTCATTGTGTTATTTGTTGTTTGCTACCATTGATGTCAGTGCGAGCCATCGCTGACTGTGTGTCATCCACAGTCTACAGGGAGCCAAGTAAGGCCCCTCTACTGCCAGTCACAGTCCCTCTACTGTTCTCAAATTCCTCCCATTTTCCCTCCCTTCATCCATTGCAAAGGCATTACAGGTGAATTGTACTCATTGTTCACTCCCCTCCCCCTCCTCCACTCATCCGCCGCCCCTTCTTTGTTCAGTCTTTTTCTCATCAGTCAAAGATTGTCTTGTAGCCGCTCCATGTAGGTTCTGATTTCAGACTGACCCAGGTCCATATCCTGGCACACCCACTTGATGTCATCCTCATTCCCATTGGTCACCAGTACTGATGAGTTGGAGTATGGGCCACCACCACCTGAATTATCGTTGGGCAGAATGGTGGCAAAAGAAGTGAACTTGACGCGTTTGCGCTTGGCGGCTGCTACCGCTGCTGCCGCTGTAGCTCGAGGGGAATTATTCAGATGCTCTGCATGGATGGTGGCGTCTTTGCCACCGGTGGTGATTGTGGAAAGGCACTGATGTGGTTCTGGGACAGATCTGGGCAGCGTTTGTCCATGGCTGATGCCCCGGTGTCCACCTGTGCCACCACTTCCACTAATGGTGCCCATTCCTGTGCCTACGCCCATCACTAGGGTGTTACCAGCCCCATTCAGCAGGTACTTGCTCTCCTCATATCCTCCTTCGTTGCGGTCAATAATGGTGGTGCACTCATCCGGCAGCCCACCCTGACACTGGTCCGAGTGCTCGGCTAGGAGGTCTGCCTCGTTGCCCAGCCACACCCAGTCATGGGCGTGGTTCATGTTGCCTCCTGCCTCCAGAACAGGAACCTGCTTGTGACGATATCTGCAGAGAAAAATGTGATGGTTCTATGGTGACTCAGTCAGTAGGAGGCTACTCCCTAAAAAACACCTCCAGGAGATTAATTGTTGGTATAGGTGCTTGGGTGCAGCGACGTAGACTTATACTTTGGGGTTTGTCAGGAAAGTATGTTGTCACTGCTGCTTGTGGCTCCAGGTGCAACAGAGCACACACCTGACTGCTCGTCTGCACATTTATAAATACATGTAGGCGTTTTTACATCGACCCAGTTACAACCAGCTTTTCTGAGTAAGTAGATTTCTCCTTCCAGATGTATATACACAGTAACTGGGCTTTTTACAAGAAGACAGTGTGGCAGAGTTCTTTAATGCAGTGATGTGTTTAAGGACACCCCCATTCTTGCTAAAACTGTAGAATCAAAAACATCATTGAAGAGACCTTTTTATTTGGCCTGCTAACAATACTGTCAGGCAGCAGTAGAACGTAAGAACACTTCACCTGAAAGCAAAGCTGACACAGTTGATGAGAAAGACCAGTATTGCCAGGCAGAATACTCCCAGCAGGGCATACATCCCGATCTCCAGGTCCGACAGGCCCCTGGTGGTCTGGGTCAGCTCGCTGTCTCCGGTCCCTGGTACCTCCACCTGTGCTGGGTAGCTGCTGTAGTCCCCCGCTTGGCTCGGGCTGCCGCCTCGGCTGCTGCTGCTCCCGCTGGCAACTTTACCACCTCGGCTGATCACTGAGCTCTTGGTTGTTGTGCTAACCTAGTGAAAAGGAACGGTCTTGGTTAATTAATAATAATGCTTCTGTGCAACGCCGCTTTCTAGGGAAGTTATTACCACCGAGTCAGAGACAAACAGCCCTTCTCATTTCATCCCACCTTCCTTGTGCCCTCCCGATCCGCTGCTGCGCTGTTGGACTTCCACTCCGCTCCGTCCTTTGCTTGTTGCTCATTGGTGCTGTTGTCCATCCCACCTCCATCTTCCTGTCCGGGTCTTCCCATGACACCTTTCTCCTGGTTCTTTGCACCAAACTTTACTACTACGTTGCCCACTCCAGAAGCCAGTACACTCTTCCTTTTGGATTTCTGGCAGGTCTCAGAGATGACCATCTCCACACGAACCAGCGGTCCTTGTCCGTCGCCCTCTGCTACTACTATGGGCCAGTGCTGTTCCTAATTGAGAGAGACGGTGTTGCTCATGATACGATTCAGATGGGAGATTTACAAACAGTAAAACATTTTTACTGAAGCCTACTGATCAGATAAGCCACCAGTACCTGATTAGTTACAGAGATGATGCTCTCGTCTAGAGAGACAGCCGAGAGGAGGAAGTCCTTGGGATCATAGATATCGAGTGGTGTCACTGCACCGTCGCTGTACTGGATCCACGCACTGATCACAGCTTCCTGCATAACAGCAAAAATATGCAACATGTATGTTCACATACAGTGCAGTGGTCCCTCACTAGTGTGACCTGCAAAAAGTCACACTTTCTGCAGTTTGCACAGGCAGCGCACGTTTCTGCTATTCGGTTTATTAGCCAGCGTTTACAACTCGCTTTGCTGCCCCTAATTAGCTAAAATATAATTCAAGGAGACACACGTTAACAGGACTTCATACATAAGGAGCCTAAAGAATATTTAGATTAATTAGCTGGGAGGACTCATCTCTCCCTGGCTTGGTACACTTAGGACTCTATAACCCTTTTTATAACCGCCCTTTTGAGAGCTGATGATTTACAGATGTTCACTCATCTTGGCCTTGGTAACTTGACAGTGTGATCTGTTTCTCCTGGTTGATTCAACTGCTTGCATCAACAACACAATGGAGATAAATTACATGTTAGTCTGAGTCAGAAACTGAGAAAAGTGTCTGAGAAAATATATCTTAACACTTCGATCCACCGATCAGTCCATTGAATTCTTTAAATCCATCCATCCATCCATCCATCCATCCATCCATCCATCCATCCATCCATCCATCCATCCATCCATCCATCCATCCATCCATCCATTAACCAACCAACCAACCAACCAACCAACCAACCAACCAACCAACCAACAACTGATAACTGAAATAACTGAAATAACTTTTTAGTTTAGTTTAGATTTTCCCCGTTTGTTTATAATGTGGACAGACATTTGAGAAAATAATGGTTTTGTCAATAGTCTTCTAACACAGACTCTTCCATAAATAGTTCTACAGTTGAACAAAGCAATTTCCTCTGATTTTTCTTAAGTGCTTCACTTATTTACCCTGATAAAGCACTAAAAGTTGTCAATCAGAAAGGAAAAGAGTGTGAATGTATAACCAACAAACTAACAACAGTAATTAAGTTCTGTGAGAAACATTCTCTTCCCTTCCCATTTATTTCCTATTATTTATTTTTCTTGTCTCTTCTAGTTTTTATGACCATTTTGATATTTTCTCATCTGAATAATTTCCTTCTTATCCAATTATCTGTCCAGAGGTAGCAGTGAATGATGTTGATAAAAGCAGAATGGGAAAAGAAATTAACATTTGAATAAATACGGGGTAGATCAGTGTTTTGATCATAATGAGTTACTTCTTGTCCAATTAGCCCTTGGATAACGATTATAATGAGAGGTATTGTTTGGTAAAGGGGGGAAGGAGAAATAGTCAGAAGAGGACCTCAGAAGTTGTGAGGGCTAATAGCCCTCACAACTTCTGAGAAGAATAGCTGGGAACAGTAGTAGCCCAGCAACAGGTCTATATGTACCCATCCACCGTCCCAGTGTGCACCTACTCTACCTGTTTCGCTGTGTGCAGCAGGTCTGTAGCTGATGTTGTTAGCTGGATAGTCTGGTAATTCCCAGGACTTGCTGTCATGCTGAGGGACAGGGAAGAAACCAACTGGACGCCCATGTCTGTGATTGTGACCTGGACAAACAAGGGACACTGCAGGTCACTTTCAGGAAGCTGGATGGTTGTTTGTGGGATGAGATTCAAACCAAAGCAGTTTCAAAGAGAGATTTTTTTTCTGGAGAGTTACTGTGCACCAGTCACTGCGCTGCTCAAAACTGTATGCGCCATGAACGAGCTGAGTGACATGTGTGGCTGTGTAAATCACTGAAAGTGTTTCATTTCATTTCCCAATAAATGAATGAGCTGTAATCTGAGATTCTAACAGCACACAATGGTAATAATGCACAATATGCCAGTAAAATGCACTGAGCTCCTAATTACATCAAATCTGTGTTACGTTACCTTGTCATCCAACACATTCACGGTTTTCTCTGCTAGGATGCAGTCGGACAGTGGGCACAAAACCTGCAACAAAATATTGACATGAATGTACATTTTTAGACTATTATGGACAATAGCCTGTTAATATGCACAAAGGACATTTGGTCCAAAAATCACAAAGTGTCAAGTCTGTTTTTCAAACTGAAGTTCTAAACATCAGCAGATGCAAAAAAGACGATTAGGAGGAAGTACTTAAGTAAAACTTTAAGAGGTGCAAGTAATGTTAAACTAAACCACTCAGGCTGATCAGGTTTTGGCTTTATCCACACAACTTGACTATAACTGTCGTGTCTGTGTGAAGAAATTAAACAAAATCCAGAGTGCCGTATATTTCGTGTTTATAACAACAGGAACAGCGAGAAAGAGAGAGAGAGACAGTGACAAATAGAGGAGGACAGTATGTGAGAGAGGGCAGAAGGAACGAGCACAGAAGAGATTGGAGTAGAGATGCAGAGATGGATCAGCAGACAGACAGTGATAGAGATTAGGAGACCCGTGTTGTAGTGTAGCAGTCCGCCCGGCGACAGGAGGGCAGGAGACCTGATTGGTGTACAAAGAAAATCTCTGAGTGAATGAGTCGGCGCGTCAAACTCAATCCCACCCTTAGCGAGGTAAAAAAACACCATGATTGACAGCTGTGGGATTGCTCTCCAAGACAGACAGGAAAAAGGAGGGCGAGAAAGAGAGACGGGGGGAGAAAGGAGAGATATAGGTGAAGAGGAGAGAAGCCGGCGAGGCTGCAGCAGATGCAGCTTGGGGGTAAAATTGAAATGTCAAACTATCAAATGACGGCTGTCGACTCCGGCATCTTGGATGGGAATGCTGGGTAAATGCTCCCGCACCGAGCGCAGCTGTCTTAGTGTGTGTGTGTGTGTGTGTGTGTGTGTGCGCGTGCGTGTGCGTGTGTGAGTGTGTGTGTGTGTGTGTGTGTGTGTGTGTGTGTGTGTGCAATCCCTCAGACAGCCCCTAATGTAGCCGCTGCGCTAACGCACCTCGAGCAGTCGTGCAGATGTTAGCGTGCGACGAGACACAATGGAACAGAACACGGGGACGCGCTTCCTAGCTCCACTACAGTGTGTAACAGTTAACCAGGAGTGTGCGACAGTAAGCCACAGGACGGCCCCTCACTGTCACATCCACACACAATGGGCCGGCTTATTGCCATTCAGCAGGTCACCGAGCGTCGGCACCCGCGCCCGTCTGTGTGTAATTGCCGAACAGCCCAGCGAGATGTAAGCGCCAAATCCGACAGTTAATTGTGGCTAATTGTGTAACGAGCAAGCAGGATTATAACTGCAGGAGAGGACGAGGGGCGAAAAGAAAGGGAGGATAATGTTTACATCTCCGGAGTTCTGCAAAGTGCAAATTACCCTGCACTTTATAATCCAGGGTTTCTCCTGCTCTATTGTCAGAGCGTGTTCCATCCTCACTGATGCTGCGACTCCCTGCACCTACTGTAGTAGTGACTCACACCAGAAGCCTGTGATTAGTAGCAAACTTTGACAGAGCGTCACTAAGTTTTGGATTGTTTCATTTACATTCTACATGTCATTGTTTGGACCAGATAGGAGGCCAAATGCTTCTGTGAGGATGGATGTTCATGATTATTATTAATAAAGCAGTGGAGTGGAGTAGTAGCAGTACCAACCTGTATGGTGGTCACACCCTCTTCCCGCCCTATTAAAATGGGTCCATCTATGAGTCTGGCGATATGAGAATGTTCGACCTGTGGAACACACAGCAGACTGGTTTGGCTGCGAGGTATTTACAGTGAAATGCTCCTTTAAAAAGAGTGAGCGTGTTCAGTAAGCAGCTACGTCTGCTCATCCCAGTACCTTTAACTGGTTCACAACCAGGTTGGTGATGTCAGCCTGCCAGTCTGCACCCAGCATGTAAACAATCTGCCCCGAGTCGGAGGATTCTGCAACGAAATGGGTGAGGACCCGCACCAAAGCGTGCTGGTACTGAAAGCCCAGAAAAGAACAACAGCACCACAAGTTACAGTTTAAGTAGCAAGACTCAGAAAAGCTCCTATTATTTATCAGGGACACGGTGTAAAGACAGTTAATGTCACCTGTAGGGTACAGCCTTTGCCCTTCTTCTCGTCATCCTCATCATCCTCACTGTCTCTGGTTGGTCTGTGAATGCGTAAATGAGGAGGAGGCAGAGAAGATGAGAGAACGGATGGTGAGGTTAAGAGGCTCATCTCTGCAATCTCTGCTTCAGGTTCGAGTCTAAGCACTAGAAAACACTTTTGTTTGTAGTCCAGGCTTCAGAAAAGGCAGAAATGCGTCATTGTCCAATCACAGAGCAGGTACCAACCTTTCTGCACAGGTTGAACTTTTAATGCAGTCATTCTACATTTGTCTCGCATGTACATGTATTTTGTATGTTCAGACCAAAATAGTATAAAAACATAGCATATTTAAAATGATAATAATACAATCCCCCTCCCAGAAAAAGTAAAATCTTGGACAGCTTGTGTTAAACACTAAATCTTTGCCCTGTGCTCCCCGGCCAACGATCCATCTTCCTCTTCATACACAGAGACACATTCTCTTTCTTTGCCCTCCCTCTGCGTACTATCTGCCCTACACCACGCGCAGGCAGGCCCACACAGGTTCATGAATCCACACAATAACACACACACAACGCTGGGTGTTATTGTGTGGATTCATGTGCCCCAAACCTGCCCTGGGATGTGGGACCCAGCTGATATTAAAGGAATTCTCTTTCCATGTCCCACCATCCCAGCAGCACATGCGTCTATGAGAGAGTGTGTGTCTAATAGTGCTTGTTTTTCAGTCTGAGATTGTGGTTTGGTGAGATAGTGGTGTGTGTGTGTGTGTGTGTGTGTGTGTGTGTGTGTGTGTGTGTGTGTGTGTGTGTGTGTGTGTACAGTATGTACAAGGGTTGGTGACTATCTGAGCAACTAAAAATGAAAAATAGGCACAGCAAAACAGAATTACCCCCCCCCCCCCCACACACACACACACACACACACAGACACACACCCAAACACACACACAAACACACACACACACACACACACACACACACACACACACGCACGCACGCACTGTAGAAAAAGAAGGAAAAGGTGGAAACATGCATGCACAGCAGACCCCTCATACTGGCTCACATAAGAGGAAGTGTATGTGTGTGTGCAGTGAAGCCAAAGCCGGCGAGTGGAGTCGCTGCTAGTCATCAAGCCAAGATGTCATCAGTGCAGCCAGGGAGGCCTTGACTGCACGGAAAATTATAGAGTGGCTGAAGCGTTTGGACTTTCCGCTGCTCCGTTCAATAAGCACTATGTCACCCACACACGCATGGAGGCACACACGCACGCACACGCATGCACGCACACACGCACGCAGGCAGGCACACACACACACACACACACACACACACACACACACACACACACACACACACACACACGCACATGCATGCACGCATGTACACGCGCACGGAGTCGCGCACACACACACACGCACGCACGCAGGCACAAACACACACACGCACACGCACACGCACGCACGCAGGCACAAACACACACACGCTCCACTCGAGAGCCTCGTATTTATCAATTAATAAAAGTATTGATTTCACAGCCATTCCTTTGTGATCGTTTTAGGGGAAGGTGATGGTGCTCCCTCCCGTTACTGTTAGTCCAGCCCCCCCCCCTCTACGCTGGAGGTCAGACCGGTCACTTACCTCTTGTTAGTGACAATGGGCACCCTCCAGCCTTTGACCTGGCTCAGCTCGGTGTCGGACACATCTATCTGCAGAGGCAGCTTGGGCACCCAGACGCTGAGCTGCAGCTGAGCAGACAGGTGCAGGTAGGTGAAGTCCACCGCCAAAGACTGACGGCCGCTCTTCTCCTCACCGTTCACCAAAACCTGGTCACATTTTGGGGAAACCTAGAAAGTGCAAAAGAGCCAGAGACGATAGAGAAGAAGAAGAAAAGTCAACACTCACTATAAACAGAACTAATTAAAAGACTCCACTGCTGCGCGAGTTTCCATCAGAATGTTTGTGCTCAGGTAACAAATCATTGATTTAGTTGCTTCTATCTGTTTACATGTAAAGTCCTATGGAGAAAGGTTAACAAGGTTCTGAAACACTGGTGGCCTTTCAGGCTTGTGAATCAGTAGCAGCTGCACCAATGTGGCTTTTTTTTCAGCTTCACTTTGTGTTCTGAGCCTCTAACTGTCGGCTCTGGGTCCTTCGGGTCCGTCAGGAGGCCTCTGGTGGCTGAGGTGGACACTGCGCAGCTCCCAGAAACCACTATGATATGCAGTAATGCAGCATCATTTGTGTGACACTGTGAGATGCCTGTAAAGTACAAACAGGTAGAGGGGCTGGATGGTTGCGTGGTGCAGGAGGAGGCAGGGTGACTCCAGGATGGAGGCAGAGGCCTGGTGTCCATCCACTGCTCAGGTGCAACCCACATACCAGCATCCATTCCCCACAACATGTAAAAACAACAAAAACTCATCTTGACAGGAGCTACTTGATGTCCCTGAAGGCACCAGTATTGTCCTAGCTTCCGTATGGAAATCAAGAGCTGTATTTTTATTCCAAGCAGATTGATAGTGAAGTGCAAAACAACGTGTGTCGAGGCTGGATTGTTCCGGCTGTTTTCAGAGTGGACAGCGTCTGTACAGACAATGTGACAGGCAGCAAAGTGGAAACGCTCGGATTTTAGTCAGTTTAATTTTCACCCTTCCTGCTTATTTGCATGTGTGACTGATTAAGTTGATGTTTTTTGGACAAATCGGCCCCCATATTTTACAAACAATGGATTCCGAGCAGGAGGAAACTGATGCTAACGCAGTGTGATGGATGCTCATTCACTGCACTAGATCAACAAATAACACAAGCGAGGTATTTGGGTGTAATAATAATAATCATAACATTATATACTGTACATTTTTTATCACATATTCCTACACATACATTTCTTTACTTTTCACATTCAATTGTTGCTCTGGTTGATAATGCATTTATTTATGCATTTTAGTCTGCTGCCGTTATAGCTGTCCAGCCACACACACACACAAACACACACACACACACACACACACACACACACACACACACACACACACACACACACACACACACACACACACTGTCACGTCTACGAGTCACATCCTGCTTTACTGCATTATACTTCCGGTTTCCTGCCACCTCACCTTAGTTTCAGCTTTACTTCCGGTCGTCATTAGTCTCACCTGTTCCATATCAGTAATTATCCTCAGCATTCTTAAGCACCATCAGCCCCAGAACACCTTGCCAGATCGTTGTAAGCCAGACTACACTTTCCAGCAATTAGTTACTCTGTTCATGTGCCGTGACCCTGTTCCGTTTCTGACTCCTGATTCCTGCCGACTCCCTGATCAGTACTACTGCTTGGATTGCTCTTGGATAACGAACCTGACCGCCCGACTACGAGACAGCCTGCTCCCTCACGGTACCGTAAAACTGCGATCTTCTGTTACCGAACCTCTGCCTGCCCCGGATCCGAACCAGCCTGCCCCACCGGTACCGAAGCCCCGTGATTGACTGTGCATGACCTGGATTGTCTGTGATTCTGAATAAACCGTTTAACCCTACGTTCTGCCTGTGGTCTCTGTGCTGTGCGTGTGGGTCCGAGCTCTGCCAAAACCTGACACACACACACACACACTGGACTGATGATTTTAGTGTGGGAAATAATTTAATCAGATTAATTTCATTACTTCCTCAAAATGATGGATTCTGCAATATATGATTACGTTTCTACGTCTGGAAAACTAAGGTACAGCTGCTGTTCATCGACAGCATCTAGCTGTTTTATCTGACTGTTTAAAGACAAGCACCTTTTCTTGCTTTACTCCAGGCAGCTGTTTCCAGATGCAGATGCCTGTTAGCTGGTGTTGCAGCAGGTTCAGCTCAGGTCAGGCTCAGGACACAATTTGCCAACAAAAAAACAAACAGTCTGTGGAACTATTCAAAGTGTGCGGCGCAGCATCATTTCCTGCTTCTTTAAGAAATGCTTTGAACTTAAAAGAGGTTAAGGTTTTGTGCATCAGAGCTGGGACCGTTTTCTCTCACCTTTTTAATTTCTTTCACTTTTACCTACTTTACCGTTGGACATAAAAGGGAAAGTGCTCCTCCCTCCTCCTCTCCACTTCATTTTTCAATTCCTATTTTTCTTTTCTGCCTTTAACTTTCCTTACATCTGCCCAAACATCCCCCGTTCCTCTCTCTTGACCCTCTCTTCTTCTTTTGTCTCTGCGTCGCCCTCTGTGCCTCGCTGCACAGTCTCCCTCTTCATCTTCCTCCCTCTCTGAAACCTGATTTACCGCTTGTTAACATCAAAGGGATGTTAGACTGTTGGTGCCTCAAACTATTTCTCCAAATCATTTTTATATTCCAGGTGTAAATCAGTGTGAAAACGATAGCGGTTCACTTTCCAATGAGGACGTAGCAGACGTCGTGAGAATGCACAATGGTTCTGCTTGAACCTGCACCGTTGCATCGTTCAGGTCCATCACATCCACCACACTGGTGAATGTCCCAAATGAACGTTTAGGAGGGAGCATTATATAGTTATATAATTATATAGTAGCAATAGTTTGAATAAAATAATTTAAACTAATCTGTTATGCAGATTAGTTGTAGTTCCCTTAGTTAGGTCAGAGTCACACAGTGTGATTTGTTTGCCTCCTAGTGATGAAACGGGAATATGTTCCTGTACTTAAAACATCTTTTTGTTTAGTTTATTACTCTCACTTGCTTTTTGCTCTTTGTTTTTGTTCCCATTAATCCTTTTTGTGTAATATTTGCGTTTGTTTGTGTACTCAGTACGTGCGTGTGTGTGTGTGTGTGTGTGTGTGTGTGTGTGTGTGTGTGTGTGTGTGTGTGTGTGTGTGTGTGTGTGTGTGTGTGTGTGTGTGTGTGTGTGTGTGTGCCCACATGGCACAGGGCTGTGGAGCAAGGAGCCAAAACAGATTCAAAGAAGCTGCCAGAGACATGATGTGGAAACACACACACAGAGAATTACTTCCTGAACACGACACAAACACGCTCACAGCTGGGGACGTGTGTGAAGGCGATCGACAGAGCGTCTGTCACTTTAGTTATACATATATTCTTACATTATGTTTCTCATTTCTTCCGATGCGTCTCATTTATTTATGAATCAATACAGTTGTATTGTACAAATCCTCAACATTCCAGTATAGACTTAATAAACTATATAACTCCATAAGAATAACCAATATGTCATTTTACTAAAGACACATATTTATCTTTCAGTTCATGAAGAGCCAGAAAGTGGTAATAGTTTCTCTTCTAATTCACAGAGATGAAAGCGTTAAACTATTTCTTCAAGGTAAGTGCATTAATACATCTCGTCCTTTTGGCAGAAAGGAAACAAATAGCGCTGTAGTGGAACAACCTTTGTGAATAGATGGCTTCATACATCAACTTTGTGCCCTGTTTCCCTCACACGGGGCATTAGATTAAAATTTAATGGTTCCTGAAGAAAAACAGAGCAGAATAAAATAGAAACTTTAGCATTAGACACCCGTTTTTCCCTGTGGAGTCTGAGACAATCTCTAAATATGGAAGACAAGTCACATTGAGTCACTCTGGAGAAAGAGCACAAGAGCGTTACACGAAGGTTCCGCCTTAAAAAGCTTCATAGAACTTTGATTAAAACAGGCTTCGTGGATCTGCTGAATGTAATCAACAATACTTTACTCTTAAAACTTTAATGTGAAGAAAATGTTAAAGTTCCAACTGCTTGAAAACACGTATAAGTATTATTTAATAACGCTTCAATATCTGGAAATATGAAAGACTTTGTATTAGAAAATCACAAACGCCGACCACAGCATGCACACAGAGCAGAACACGCGGATCTGTGTTTTTGCAAGTAAAGGGCTGAGTTTGGGCTTTGAGGACACTGAAGAATGGTTTTAATCTCCTCGTTTCTGAGATCAGGACAAACAGGAGCGAGAGCAGAGCGAGATAAAAATTGAACACAGAACAAGTTGTAAAGAAAGAGAGAAAAACACCAGCGAGGAAGTAAAAGTGTAGATTTCAGCAGTTAGGACTTGTTGAGAACACAAAGGCCACAGAAAGCGTGTTCGCTCCTGATCAAACACCAGCGCAGCACCACCACAACAGCTGCGCCAAAACTTTCCAACCTCTCAGTAAAAATTCAATTCAAGCAGAAATTCAATTGGAGCTGCTTGTTCATAAAGCGAGTTGGAGAGTGGTTTGATGTTTCCAGAGCACAATAATAAAAGGAGCGTTGGATTTGGTTGCGTGCCGTTTTTTTTACAGCGTCAGCAGCACCTCGTCCTCCTTTTAAACCTCCAGGACTTCACAGCATCACAGACGCAATCACATCAGCACTCACTCGGACCCGGAGCCGATGCCGATGCCGATGCCGAGCCCGCGGCTGACGATGGGACTTTACGCACGCAGGCCCCTCTGACCCGCACACGTCGCCGCTGCTCCAGAGGAAGCGCCGTGTCTCGTTCTCTGGTGTAAAGGTTAATTGATGGTCGCGCCTCGTTCCTCACTGCTGCTCCACTGTACGAGAAGCAGCTGCTTTGTGAACGTCACCTGCTGAAGGAACTGTTCTGCTGCGTGAGCGGCACCTGCAGCGCACGACGCTCTATTCATTCGCTTCCACCTCTGTTGCCACCAAGCATTTGTCATCATCTAAAACCATATTCCAGCCGTTCCTCCATGCTTTATAATAACAGTGCATCAAATGTGGCTCGTAAAAGGCTGAAGACATTTAGTTGAATCTCATTAAAGATTTATTGAATCTAAAATCAAGTCTAGTGTCGAGTCAAGGAAATGAAACAATGTTCTGAGGGTGTGTTTGAACTCTAGCTGGCTAAGCTAACGTTTAGCTTCCTACAGCCCTCCTCTTTCTTTCCTAAAGAACACTTGGGGACTCCAAAAGTCACCCGCCCACTCACCCCCATTCAGCGGCTCTCCCCCGGCTCATTTATTTAAATCCATATTCATCTTCCTTCAAGCTAAGTGATCTATCTGAATTTACAGCTACTTTCCCCGCTGTCTGCTGTCTATCTCTTACTATCTTGAAGTTTCTCCATTAGTTCGGAGCCATCCGTCCATCCATCTCTCTCACTCTCAGATTTCATCTTGCAATCTTCTTCCATGTGTTTCACACTCTTCCTTTTTCCATTTTTGCCCATTTTACTTGTTCAGTGCCTTCGGCAATCCGATCCATCTGACTTTAAGAATCATATCATCCAATCAGGGCCCACTCGGTAGACAGGGGCGGGCCCTGAGGGACAAACTAACCAGCTCTCAGATGGGATTAGACCTCCCACCTGTCCATCATTTAAGAAAACCTATACCAGGCCAATCGCCTCTGCACAGTGTCTTATGGCTGTGATTTAGGCACAGAGCTTTGGTCTCACACACACACACACACACACACACACACACACACACACACACACACACACACACACACACACACAATCAAGAGAGACTGAGGAAGACTGAGACAGAGATAGTGGAGAAAAAGTTATACGAACGAAACAAATGGGAAGCGAGAAGTGATGAAACAGCTCAGTGCACAAAGTGAACTGGAACGTTGTGTGTTACTAAACAAATAATACTGAAACACACATGTAGGTTCAGTACAAAGGGACAACGAGCTGCTTTACTAAACTTAGCTTAAAGTCATTCACGCAGCTCACAGCTTCGGTGACTTGTTTCTCTGCTGGACTCTGGTTTCGTCGTCAGGGAGGTCTGCAGGGCTTTTAGAGGCAGGATGTGCTGGCATGTAACAGAGCCATCCCAAGCCCATGTGAATTAGTCTGCTTATTAGCATAGGGATATAAGTCAACACTGGCCCCAATATGTCTGATTTTAAGGCCTTATTGTGGCCTAGGTGTGTGTGTGTGTGTGTGTATGTGTGTGTGTGTGTGTGTGTGTGTGTGTGTGTGTGTGTGTGTGTGTGTGTGTAAAGGGTGCTGCCTTGTGTGTCTTTGCTTTGGGAGTTGGTCTTTTTTATTATTTCTAACATAATTAAGTTCATATATAATTGAAAGCTACGGCTCCCATCAGTCTGTTACTCTGCTCTTTCCTGCGTTGACATACAGGGGAGTCACATGTTCCTCTCAGGGTCGGACACTGGGTCCGGTTCAGGCTCCGTGTACATAGTGCTGTTACGACTACAGGGACGGTTGTGTTCATCACACACTAACGCAGCCGCCTCCTACTTCATTCACCTGCTGCTGTGTGAAACGAGGCCTTGCGTGTTTCACTACCTGGACTTTCCTGCTCATTACAGTCAGAGACGTTCAAACACGACGTTGTCTTGCGGCAGGAAGTCATCCTGAAGCTGATTGGGACGTGTCCATCCAGGACATTTAATTCCTCCCAGGACGCGACACACTGAGCGAGCTGAGCTGCTTGTTATGCAGCGTGGAGCTAATCATACCAGCGATTACCTGCTTGTTCTGGGCCTGTTGTTGCCCTCTCAATTTTCCACTACATGGTTTCATAATAACATTTAGTAAGTAAGGCTTAAGTGGATGTAAACATGGGCTGTGTAATGCTGGATGGGCCAGACACCCGACCTCTATGCGAACGGATCAGCTCACTGGCCTTTCTAATGTTAATGGCTCCGCAGTGGAGGCTGACCGCTGGCTGCTAACAAGCTGCGCTGCTGCACTCCATTCAGTCGCTCTTTCTCCAGCGTCTCCTCGCTCTCCCTCCTCCTCTGTGTTTTCACTTTTCGACTTTTAAATAGGTTCAGCGTGAGAGGAGACAAAGCAAGAAATGGCTGGAGAGTGAAGCAATTTAGAGGCTACAAACAGCCTCACGCTGATCAGGAGCTCCCGAAGCCCCGTCCCCATGGAGCCATTCTGGGCACGTGTGGCCACGAAGAGACCCCGGGGCAGAACGGGGGATGATACATCCAGAGCCGCACGAGACGAGCCCCAGCGTCCCTGAGGAAAAGCTGCAGGACACGGCTGGGGCTGCGCTGCTCCAACAGGACTGGGTTCTCTGTGTGACCAGCAAAGACCCACGGACTGCACCGAAGGAGGAGCACCGGCGTAGAACCACACACGCAGCTCCACGAAGCCGCGATAGCTCAGCTTTTTCATAGAAACGCAGAGATACAGCTTTTTTTCTAAGTAGACAACATATCTCTAAAAGCAATGCTTTTTAAGTATCTATTCAGTTGGAAAGTATATCCTGGAATGTTCCAGCAAATGTAAACTGTCACAAGTACGTCCCATGTTCTCAGCAACACAAGTCTAAAAGCAGTGAAGCCCTTGGGCTTTTACCCAGTTTCACTCCAACGGAATTCCCCTCCACAGTTTCACGTGGACATATTTAACATTCAGCTTTCAGACAGCCTTTAGGTTCTGGTTCTGTTCTGCAGAGGTCAGGTCCAGCTGCTACTGTACAGTAACACCTCAACAGAGAGACAACCTGCTCCTCACATCAATGCATTAACGCGACGACACTCTGCGACCTTCTTTTACCACTGACGCTCTGACACAAAAACACAGGTCAAGCACAGTTCTGCCTGTGGTGTCGGATCCGTCCATGTGCACTAATGCACCGCCAGGAAACGACACGGCTCCCGGAGGAAACACAAAATGGATACACAGCGTCTGCGTGAAGGAGTGAGACGCACAGGGAACGTGTGCGTCTGAAGTTTTGTTGCTGGAGGACTTTGTGGTCAAACTGTTATCTTGAGCTGCTGACCCCGACCCAATGATCATCCTGAATTATGGCCTGTGTGCGCTTGTGTTAAGAGAAACCATTGGATATGCAGCATTCGGTGGATTTTAGCATGGTAATTAGCAGCTAATTGGATATTGATCAAGGCAGGTATATTTTATAGAGGTGAGGATGAGTCAGACGGGGCAGAGGGCAACACCTCAGGCATCATTTACCTGTGTATAAAAGCAACACACAGGTTCAGGCAGTAGGTGTGAGGACACTCAATGTCACGATGGCGAGAAAAGAAAAGCTGAAAGGATGTAATCAACCACTGAGGTCCATTATATGAAGTGCGTGTCTTTAAGTTAAACAGTTGTTGACGTCCAGTATAAAACACAGCTCTACAGTATCTGTAAGAAGCAAATCACTGGAGGACAAAAAGCTAGTTTCCTTCCACTCCTCTGGACGTCTCAGCGCCCACTGATATAAGTCCTTAGGTGCTACAGGACTAATGGTCTGGTCTGATGTTGTGGACACTATCACTGACTCCTTCCTAAGCCTGTTACTGTGAGAGAAAGAGAGAGAGAGACCTCTGCCTTTAATCCACTTTACCTTTCATTTCCATTCTAGGCTCTCAGATGACCCGGGCCACCTGGATCGAACCCTCATCCCATTACTCTCCTCTCCCTGTCACTTCCTCTCTCTCTAATCACACATCCTCCATTTTCTCACGCATAATCACAATCATTAAAGTTAATTGCGAACCCTCAACTTTATCTTTGGTTTGAATCATGTTACTCTAAACGGCACTATTTAAAACTGATGGCATATAGAGGCTAAACAGGGGAAAAAGTTGTGTAGAGTTCATCAAATAAGCACTGACATCAGGACAGAAAAAAGGAAAATTCTCTGGAACTCAAGCTCTAGATTTTAGGTCAAGAGCGTGGACTCCACTAAGAAAAGTTAAATATGATGCTGATCATAAATATAACATGTAAACGCCACAATCCTATATGTAAAAATGTGGCAAAATGTGTTACACAATTATGATGTAAATTAAATGTTCACAGATAAAGAAGGTTAATAGATGAACTTTATTTACTGTAGTAGCAAATTTATGAAAAGTAATTAAATACCTAATTTATTTTGCCCATTTGTTTTAAATGAACTGTCAGAATTGCGTTTGTTATTTTTAGTGACCCCGGCGTTCGTTCACATCATTTACTTGGATAAATTAAAAATCAGCTATCAACCCAAATCACACATAATTATCCTTCCATTTATAAATCCTTCCACGTCCATTTGTACAATTGTGGTGCATTTGCCACATTATACATATAATTACTTTTGAATGTATTTATCTGTTTAATCAGCAGCTTTGCGCTGAAGCACTAAGAATCAATTCATTTGCCAGGAGCAATAAATGTACAAGAAATTGTCCTTGTGACTTTGATGCATGTTCACAGGCTGCAGTAGTGACCTAGTGTGAAATAAACAGAGCGGGCTAATAGATGGACTTCAGGCTCCAGCGTCAGCCTACAGGAAATTACACGCAGCGTCCAGCATTCAGCAGATTGGAGCGTATGTACTGTATCAGTCCTGGCATCAAAACACTGCGGCTGTGAACGCGAATAGAAAAGCACTAGGCTCAAACTGGAGCCATATAAATGCTCAGATTTAGATGAAGTGCATTGTGATGAGCTGCATTTAGCTGAGGATGAAGCGCCTTTAAGCGTGATCTTGATAGTGTGGATAGAGAGTCACAGTCCAGGCAGCACGTGGCTGAGAGGAAATGCACTCAGACACAACAGCGTCAGGAGTTTGTTAAAGCCAGAGGGATTTGCTCTCACAGTAACCTGCTGATCATTCTGTTATTCCCTGTTTAGATCTGATGTGGCGCCGTTGCTGACTAAGACACTAATGATAGCTGTAAATGCATCTAGCTGGGAAAAGGCCCGAACGGGGCAGAAAGGAGCTGGATCAGCACAGATGTTAGCCGGATGTGGCTCTTTTCGCCTGGCACCATGTTTTATGCAGCATGTCATATTAAAGAAACATTTACTTGTACAAGTCATCTTTCATTCATAGTGTCGCCCTGCGGGGGGGCAGTATTACCAACCTTGTACACACTCACTCACGTTCTGACTGCTGGATTCACCTACGCAGGCGTTCCCCAGATGTTCTACCCACAGCTGCTGCAGAACCTCGTCCTCACCGTCACCAGACCGACTGCAGGGGGCTGTGCTGCACGGTGGGGATGAGGGGGGAAGAGCGGGGTGTGGAAGCAAAGGTTCATGTCCTGCATCCACCTTTTATGGCCTTAGTCCCATTTTGGGCACATATTAGTAAAAAGCAGAGACAAATTCAATGTCTGTGGTTCCTGAACGTTAAGCGCTACGTTACTGTGCATGAGCTGAGATGAAGCACAGTGAACTCCAGGCAGGCTTCTGCCGGCGTGCCCCTGAGCAGGACTGGTTCTGGGTGGTTGTGTGTTCACCTGCTGGCTCTGACTGAAGCTGCTCCGCTCTCAGACCTGTCACACCTCATGCCTCCTTCTGTTTTACATTCCAGGGCAGCGGCGGCTTCTAGGCTCGTCTCCATAAAGAAATTGTCCTTCCTGTGTTTTAAATCTGATGTGCTCTACCACCTCCATCAATGGGAATAGCTTTGTGACCTTCAGAATCCGTCTTCCCACTGATTGATGTCTGCTTACCTCAAACTGTGATGAAACACCTCCTTTGAACACAGTTCTACAGTATCGACGACACGAAAAACAGTCACACTTGCTTCATTTGCATAACTTAACCCCGACAAAGCCACACGGCGAGAAACTTCCACCGCCTCACTTCCATATTCCACTTCTGATCAAATACACACATCGAATACAAACACATAGTGGAGCGGGTCCAAGGACAAAGTCCCGTGTGCATGTGGGATCACGCAGACACATGTCAAACTCCACGACTGGTTCATTAAGTGGCGCAGAGATCAATTTGTAATCTGCTTTGTATCTGCTCCAACACATAGAGGAACACACACACACACACACACACACGCACGCACGCACGCACGCACGCACGCACGCACGCACGCACGCACGCACGCACGCACGCACGCACGCACGCACGCACACACACACGCACACATACACACACACATAGACACACACACACACACTCTCTCTCTCTCCCTTTTTGTCTTCCTCTTTGTCAAATTCAATTACTGACGACATCACTAAAGGAACCTCCACACGAACCAATTACTATTCACCCCCCGGGTTCGTCAGTGAGAGGATCCGTGTCTGTGTGAACAGTCATGTGAGCGGCGTTCGATAGCGAGCGTGTGACTGTGGACGGCGGCGTGTTTGTTTTCATTCTATTAAACGTCTGCACGGCCCGTGATTTATACGCAGCAGCTCTGAGCTGAGAGCTGCAGACACTCGTTTTAAACGAATGCCTCCTCGGAGACGCGAGGCTGAAGGATCCTTGGAATTTCCCAGTTTGCAGAAAGACCTCGACCTCAAAATCAAGACGTCTGCTCATCCTGCAAACGCGTCCCTGTGGGGATACAGTGACAGAACCCACCCAGCAGCGTGTGTCCATTTACGGGACACGGAGCCATCGCACCAGCACACACAAATGGTTTTACTGGTCTTTGTGGACCCTGATAATCTGGTCCATGTAGTTGTGGAACAGACCTGCCTGTTAATGACGTGGAGATAAATCCTCCAAATCTCCATTTCCGCCCCTCTCTCTCTCTTTCTCTCTCTCTCATCCACTTTCCTTATTAAAACTCTCGTGTCCTTCTTCCCCCGTTTCCCAACTCTCTCCTCTATTTGCGCCTCTCCATCGATCCATCCGTCATCTTCTCGCCACCCACATCCTTCGTCCTCTCACCTCGCCGCTTTGTCAGACGAAGGCCTGCGTGAGGTCAGGCCGACGGCGCTCATTTGTGTGTCTCTGCGTGTGCGTCCCCCGTCCGCCCGCTGCCGGCGGTGACACCGCTGACCTACACATTCTGCCGTGTCAACAACAGCAACACATACGCACATCACAAACGACAGCGTCTCGTGGGGCCTTAAGGAGATAGTTAGCCAGACAGCGAATCAGAGGAGAGGGCGGGACGTTCTCAATGAGGCGACGATGGGACGGGTTCAACCCAGACGCCGCGTCCATCAAGGGGCTCCAGCAGGAGCGACTCAGCCAAAGGTCCGTTAATAGATGTGACGTGAAACCGAATGAGAGCTCTAATCCTCCTGAAACAGACATGCAGCGTTTCCCCTTCAGGAGTTTTTCCTTCCGTTCCGTTCGGAGGAGGCGACGAACGGAGCCGCAAAACAGTGAAATGAGGCAGTAAATGCATTCTACAGGTGAAACCTGAAACTTCTAAACAAACTGTAAACGCTACAGAAGCAGTAGTCACAAAGTACTAAGTACCATAATAATGCTGTGATGTAAATGTTTCACACATGTTTATTTGATGAGCTCAGCGGTTCAGTACTGTATGTATGTGCTGGGATTTGTATGGTCCTCGTGGGTAACTTGTGCCTTGCAGCCGCAGCTCGGGGCCCGATGGTCCACGGCTGCAGACGCTCACAGCCGCGGCGCCTGGAGCCGCGGGGGCCACGGTCAGACAGCACCTGTGTCTGCGCCTTCTTCTGTGCAAAGACGCGGCGGAGGATCTGGGTCGCATCAGGTGTCAGCAAACGCCAGTGACAGCATGAGTCTGTCAGCGGTGAATCATCAGATCAGCACAAAGGAGGGTTTAAGGCGGCGAACAGTTCATGCACACGCCGCTGAGACGCTGCAGTCACAGCGGAGCTTCATCAGCCTGTCACAGTCATAGAGCTCTGACCATGTGACCAACTAACTACATATAAGCAGTGCAGCATTTGTGGGTCCTTTCATACAAGGTGTGGTTCTATACTTGTCAACAGCTGCTCATTCACTACATTGCGTTAAATGTTTATTCACTGAGGTTCGACTGGAAATGCTTATTCTGGAGTAAAGCCATGACACGACACACGCTCAAATCAGGTTGAACATACTTAGACTGTATGACTGCGCACACACACACACACACACACACACACACACACACACACACACACACACACACACACACACGCACGCACGCACGCACGCACGCACACGCGCACACGCACGCACGCACGCACGCACGCACGCACGCACACACACACACACACACACACACACACGCACACACACAGCCTAACGTCGCATCGGTCTGAATGAGGTCCTTCCACTTTCACTGGCTCCTTATTGATCGTACTTAAACAGCACCACTCCTGTCGGCTTGTACCAGGAAATTGGCTTCATATTGAAACTGTCACAGCAAGGGTGCGTTTCATTTTGGGCCCCGAGGGCACACACAACGTAGCACCGGTCGAATCAATCTTCTCTGGCACTGGCATGATTCAGATAATGTGTTTTTTGGAGGTACAGCGTTTTATTAATTACTGCTGTAACATGCTGCTCGTTAGCGCTTGACCCCGTCCTTCAACCTCACTGGGAACAAATCCTACCAAGGGTCTGGTGGCTCCTCCCAGTCCAACAATTAGGAAGCTTTATCACATGACATTCAGTAAAACAGACGCTGAGATCAAGGAAGCCGGCCCACTGCGATAAGTGTCTCATTATGCCCTTTTTGCACACAGTGAATTAGGGAATATAAATCCTGCAGGATTTAGATCATAATGATGAACCGCCATGAAGCTCCTGCTGAGTAAAGTAGCCCAGTTTACCTCCTTGCATCGCGGTGATTTCCTGCCTGTTCTTTAAATGTTGGCTCATGGGCTCAAAGAACTAATTCCTGTGACTTGGGACATTTTGTGAACAGTTTGAGTTCATTTTTTCCCTGTGGAACATTTTCTATCACAGCCTTTCAATACAAACGAATACAAACATCCTAACTTATCAGACTCAGAATGTAATAAAATGTGCCACATGAATCCTACTGTAACATCTGAATTCTAACATGGATGTCCATTCTATACCTAACTTCTCTCTCTGTACCTGAACTGTGTGTTTGTGTGTGTGCAGGATTTGTACCTTGACCACGTCAGAATTGGTGGAGCTACAGGTGATGGAGTCGTCCACCTCCCTCACCTGCCCATCGGTTTCCACGGTAACCACTTTGACGGGCACCGTGACGTGGCGCCCCGTGAGGATGGCAGTGTTCACCACCTCAGTGTCCTGCAAACAGAAGCGAGAGAGGGAAAACAGTGTTGACGCTCCGTGCAATGTGGAATGACGTAACATTTGGAAACCAAACACTTTGTGTAGTAAATAGATGGTGTAGCAAAGCCCCTCCGCATGAGGAGACAGGACAGGGTGATGCTTAAAGATACGGAGAGAGACGGAAGCTAACAGGCAGCAAATGACGGAGGGAGGAAGAGAGAGAGGGAAGAAAGAAGTGATTATGAGCCTCACGATTATTGTAATCAACATGATTACATTTGATTAGATCCTTCCAACAAAAATAGCACAAACAAACCAGTGCACACCTTGGAGCACAGTGTGCCAGAATCAATCTTGATTATTTGACATTGAGTTTTCAAGGGGGCATTTGTCACCGCCAACACACACCAGCCTAATTATGGGGTGGTTTCCTGGTGCCGCTGTTTCCGGATGGTGTGTGTCTGTGTGTAAAGCGTGCAGGACGTCAGCGGGGCTGATGGACGCAACATAAAGCATGAGGCCGTGTCTGGGATGGACAGTTAGGGCTCGGCTGGTCTGAGCATCAACAGCTGGGTTCACTGGAAGCTCACTGTGAATATTTACAGGTTTAACAACCGCCTCTTCCTGATCTCTACTTAATGAGGCACCGTCTTAGAGCAACTCCAGGTTTCCAGGCCTCTCTTTGCACAGTGGCCTCGTCCTATGTCAGAAAAAGAAACTTTCTGTACAGTAACGTAGCAGAAGACAGTTGTGCAGGTGGTGAGAGGGGAAACAGGTGACGGGAAGGAGGAGCAGAGGGGACAAACAGGATTAAAAGCATGGAGAGATGAAAGCGTGGGAGCAGGGCTACGAAGGGCAAGAAGAGGAGTCGACGTGAAGAGAAGAAGGAAATTAATGAGAAGATTCTCCTTCTGCCTTCAGGGAAGGGAAGCAGATGGAGAAATAAAAACATCAAAGACCAAAAAAAAGAGAATGGTGACAAGAGATAAGATAAATCTATGTGTGTTTGTGAGGACACGATGCAGCGCATGTGTATGTTCAGATGCGACTATGTGCATCCCGGGGAAGCAGGGCCTCCAAACTCACAGCAGCGGCTCAGATAGCATCATGTTTACATCGTCTCCATCTTCACCACGGAGGTAAACAGAAAAAACCCAATTAAAAAAGCTAATATCAGCGCGTCAGGCGGCTGCGGCTGTGAGTGCTGCGCTTTTATTGCATTTACGGACCTGACGCTGTCTGCGCGTGGAATACTTCTGTCTGTCAGCAATTAAAGAAAATTTGATCACTTGCTGATAAGTTGGCAGCAATCTGTCACTAGACGCCAAGCGGTGGTTTACGGAGCGTCCTGCTAAAATGAAATCATCGCTATTCAGTGGGAAATTGAATTCTGCTGTTCTGCTTTGCTTGAAGGTCTTTATTTCCTGTTTAGTGCGACGCACTGACAGAACATTGTTCCTGGGTTTCAATAACCTCACCCTGCTGCAGTCGCAGCTACTGTATCACTGTGTGGAGCCACCAGAGTGTTTAACCTGGTCATAATAAGTGCAAAGCTTGGAAACCTGCAGGCTTTGACTGCAGGTGGAAGCAACAGTGGAGTTTGGAGAAAAAGAAAGAAGGGAAGAAAGAGCTGTGTGGAAAAAATGAGACAAAACAGAATTAGAAACAGAAAAATTAGAAGAAAGAGCCAGATAAAAGCACAGTAGGAGGAGGAATATTAGAGTGAGAGCAAAGGAGACAGAGAGAGAAAAAGAAAGCATTTTATGCCTGTCCAAGGGAATTGTTAAGTGGCTCGTCAACAACTGGCTCCCCACTGCCTTCAAAAGCTGCTTCATACTGCAGATAAGCTGCGAGCAGGCGTGTGTGAGTGACTGTGAGGTCCTCCGTGTTCAGAGCTGGATGTAGGAAGCTGCACGCGTCTGTGAGCTCGCGTGGCTCCTGTCGCACCTGTGCACGAGTCGCAGCAACAGGAACGAGCTTCGTGATGCAACGAGAAGAGATGCAGGACACGGACGTACAGACGTACACGGACGTGGGACCGCCCATGGTTCAAACACACACGCGTGCACGTACGCACGCACGTGGCTGGAAAAGGGTTGACAATAAAAAAACAGAGCTTATTGCTCTTCTGTACAAATTCAATTCCAACTGTGGCGTACAATGAGAGCATGTAAGCACTTCTCTTTGTGTCTCTTCTTCTCTGGTGGTTTATCACTTTTTTTACCTCCCTCCCTCCCTCTCTCTCACCCACACACAAAAACACTGGAGTCGCATCCAGCGCTGCCGTGTAATCTACGGTGGTGTTTCCAGTAAATGCACAAAGGCATTTACACACACACACACACACACACACACACACACACACACACACACACACACACACACACACACACACACACACACACACACGGAAAACAGATCTCTCCTATCTACGCTCCTGTTCATTCCTTAAATTGTCTAGTTTCTCATTTGGAGGAAATTGCTTGGAACATACACGACCCTGATTCTCCCTTTGCTCTTGTTGTGACCTTTTGAGCACTGACTGATAACGCGAGCACAGAGGATCTTCCCTCGTCTCCTGCTGCACTCTGATCGATTCAAACCTCGAAATATAAAATATGTGATATAAGAAAAACAGGAGTCCCCACAAACTGAGCTGTGCAAAAATACAAATGTATATGAGGCACATTTACACTCAGTAAACACCAACCAGTAAACACAAAGTACAGAATAAATATCCCCCCTGCTGTGAGAAGCATGTGATGAGCAGCATCAAATGACCTACAGAACACTCTATCGATGCTCCAACCAATTAGCTAATTAGGCAGACTGTTAATGGACTAGCTGTCCTTGTTCTAAACCGGGAAGGAAACAAACGCTCCCCAGAAACAATCCCTGTGTTTGCGTTGCTCTGTGCTCACGGTAGGAGGCCATGCATCGCGGTGGAACTTGCATCAGCCTCCTGGCGTCCTCACTGCTGCTGACTCTGCCGTTCCCCGCGATCAACGCGGGCAAACACCTTCTCTGCCACGAAAACATTCGCCGCACCTCGAACTCAAGGGATGTTGTGCGAAAGAATAGACTGAGAGAGAAAAAGTGAAGAATGTAAAACAAAAATGGAAAAATAGCATTGGGACTAAAAAAATGACCTTGTGGTAAATGAAGACAGAGTGAAACGGGGTGCTGAGCACGTGAGCTGCTGATTCCTCTGCTCAAACAGGAAGCTTTTATTCATAGGAGCCTCAGGCAGGAAGGAGCGTATTTACTGTGAATGTATGTGAGCGGGGAACACTGAAGCTACATGAGAGGGTTAGAAATTAACAGTGCAGGTCATGCATGTTACAGCGTTATATACGACAGCAGCCGGGCAGTAAAGCAGAGAAGATGAACACAGGCCACATCAGACCGTGTCACTGCTCCCATTCAGTGTTTACGGCTGGACTCACATTAGGTGAGGAAGCCTGGTCATAAACCCGCTTTATAGTCACCATCCATAGCAACATATGCAGATTATTTATCTGGAAGCAGTTTACGGGTTCGCACATTTACCAAATGTTGTCAGTCAGTGACTGACTTACGTGAGCGTTGGTGAACAAAAGCACATTAAACACGAGTCTAGTACAGAAGCGTTTGATGCTATGAGACAAATGTAAAGACTGGTCTTTAGGTGTAATTTGAATCTGTTATCGCCTGTTTAAAGGTAGTGTTTTCTCCAGGTCATCGTGTTGTCACATCTGTTCAAACTGTGCCACAACAAAGTGTGTGTGTGTGTGTGTGTGTGTGTGTGTGTGTGTGTGTGTGTGTGTGTGTGTGTGTGTGCGTGTGCGTGTGCGTGTGTGTGTGTGTCTGTCTGCGCCGGGGCTCAGCTGTGAAAAGAAAATTGGTTGAAGGCACTTAGCTGCAATTTACTACAGAGCCATTAAACACATTGAGTGGATCAGTGTATGTGCTGGACAGTCGTTCAGATCCAACTCCATGTGCTGCACATGCGTCTTAATAACAACCAGTCGCATGCACAGACTCCAGTGGTATTATTAGTTTGTAGTTCACTCTAAATAGTAAGTCTCATGGTTTTTTAATGAATACAAAATGATGCTCAGGACAATAAAATATGGAAAGAAGCAGCTTAGAACAGGATCCCCTCAGTTTGTAAATGTTTATAGTTGTTGTTAAGTTCCTTTAAGCTGAAGCGTGAATTCAGACACTTTCCTGTTCAATTTCCTCCACGGCTGAAGTGGGATAACTATTTTAGAGAAGTCTTGTGATCTACATCTTCATTATCATTTCTCTGAGTGTTCTTTGTTAAAAAAAAAAAAAGAATAGAGGCAGCAGGAAATTAGGCTCATTCATTACCCAGAGGCGAGTGGTTTAAAGAACGGAAGGACTCCAGCGTCCAAACATTTGAACTTTGACCTCCAGTACAATCTGAGTGAGACTATAATTTGCCAGTGATTTGTTATTAGAGTATCAGTTAATGTGCTAAATAATAGCACATCCTTCTCACTGTCTTGCCTCTTAACGTCCTGAAAGTCCTGAAGTAAATGAACCTCGACTTCAACTGATAATGTGATTCAGCAAAGCGTCTGGCCGGTGCCACAAAAGTCAATACAGTTTACTACGATAATTAGAGACTGCTTTTCCTAATGTGCAAACTGTTGTGTCATCAATATCGCATCAACAGAGTCTGCACAGCATGAGGCTATTTTTAAAGAAGTTTAAATAAGTAAATGCACCACTCTCTGAATCTGAATATTAGCTGCTGGTGGTTGTTAGAGCAAACGAACAACAACCAACAGCTGGTTTTCTGCCTACACTCAAGACGAACAGGCCAAAGAGCGAACGAGCCAATGTGGATAATAGAAAAACAAGTGAGTAAAAGAGAGAAGAAGGAGAAGAGGTGAAATGTATAAAAGGGACGGAGGGAGTTAAGAACAAGCAGAAGAGTCAAAGCAGGAAGAGAAGGATCACGAGGAGCAGGCGGAGAGGTGGGAGGTGGGGGAGATGAGAGGGGGGACAGTTGGGTGATCTGCCAAGTGTGTGTGTGTGTGTGTGTGTGTGTGTGTGTGTGTGTGTGTGTGTGTGTGTGTGTGATGTCAGGGATAAATGGCTATTATCACTATGACAATGTTAATTACAGGCAGACTATTAGGCCAGGCGAGTGCCGGCTCATTTCTTTGGCTGCAGCAGCGCGGTGTGAAGGCGTGTGCACGTCTGAGCAGATGCCTCTGCCATTTTTCATGCTAGTGAGCGAATATGGGTTTGATAGCATCAAGTCTATTTGACAGACAGAGCAATTACTTCAGGCTTCGGCCAAATGCTAAAATGTTTCTTTGTGATCTGTATAAGACTAATCGTTACCATGAGCCAGGTTTCTCTCTGGCAGCGCTCAGTGATTCCAAATATTGAGAAATTAGCAACTGACTTTGTCAAATGACACTAAGCAGCCACAATCTGCATCACAAATGACACCCTGACTTCCTGTTCCAGGCCATTATTGTGAAAGGG
Organism: Betta splendens; assembly: GCF_900634795.4. Classification (NCBI taxonomy): domain Eukaryota; kingdom Metazoa; phylum Chordata; class Actinopteri; order Anabantiformes; family Osphronemidae; genus Betta; species Betta splendens. The sequence continues at coordinate 26,622,504 of NC_040889.2, read as the reverse complement.
CATCCAGTCACTGTGTGTGTGGATCCAATAAACCTGCAGAGCTCTAACAGAAGCAACAAAGGGATCGACTCTGATGAAGACTGAGGGTGAATGTGGACAGAGGGCTGTTTGACGCGCTGGGACCAACTCAGCCACACACTAAGCGGTGGCACCTGTCCCATTGATAGCTCTGCACCAATGAACACCCAGCTTGTGTGGACAGAAGGGTGTTTGTATGAGTGAGAGCTGAGGCAGGATGTTCCTGAAACAAAACAATGCACGGTCTCATCCACCTGCATTTAAAGGTGCGCTGCTGCTGCAAACAGGCCTCCAGACGCTGTGGAACCAGTCAAATACAGGACAAGGCTTCAAACCCTCAGCACCATCCTCTGTCACCGTCCTCTCTGCGTCCACGGTGACAATCTGACCCAATGTGACGGTGCCCTTAGTTTGATTAGGCCCAAACTAATCACAATCAGGCAACAGAACTGGCTAAAACACTAATTATACTGAGCAACAGAGGTTAAACTGTTTCCTTCAAATGCTTGGGCTCCTTCTAAACATGAGACGTGTGCTTGTGCAGCACTCAGGGCACCTCTGGATGGATGAGAGCGTCATGAGAGGCATGAACTACAAAATGTTAATGCAAAAAGCAGATGACATTTTGCTTTCCCCTTCACAAATTAATGAAACATATAAAATGCAGAGCAAGGAGGAGGATGGATGGATGGATGGATGGATGGATGGATGGAGGGATGGATGGATGGAGGGATGGATGGATGGATGGATGGATGGATGGATGGATGGATGGATGGAGAAGGGCTGAGTGTGACGACAGCACGGAATGCAGGAGGAATTAAATGCAGGGAGTCATTTTGGGAAGTCAAACAGACAGAAGGAGAGATGAAGGGATGGGGGGGGGGTGAAGACATTTGGTAGATATGAGAGCTAACAGCCCATCCAACCTCACACACACACACACACACACACACACACACACACACACACACACACACACACACACACACACACACACACACACACACACACCACTCTTGCAAAGATCCCAGAGAGAATTGTACTTTCAATTTCCAGAGCCCTAATTGCATTAGAACTGCCCTGCGCTCGTCTCCGTCTCTCTCTTCCTCTGTGCTGCCCGGGACTTTCAGGGGACTATTACATGGTGCTGTGCACCTCTGCAGAGCCCTCGTCTTCTTCTCCCTCGTTCTCTCGCTCTTTCTCTCCCCTCTGCACCTCATTTCCTCTCTCTCCCCCGCTTCCTCCCCCTTTGTCCCGTCTTTATTTCGTCATCCTTCTCTCCCTTTGTCTTCTTCTCACTTCTTGCTCCTATAAATTAGTCAAACTATTATTTCCGTCTTCTCTGTAATCTTGTTCCTCCATCACTTCTTTTCCTTCGCCTTTTTTACGTCTCTCTCTCTCTTCTTCCTCTGTGTGGTATCATATCAGTGTTTCTCACCCACTTCTGTCACGTTTATTTAGCTGAGTGCACTAATTTCGGATGAAGTGGAGGCTGAGCTACTCGCTGCCCTGTTTTTACTCTCTCTTCGGTCTTCATTCATTTCTTCTACGCCGGTTGCTGCTGTAGTTTTTTGTGACACTCTCCTTCCTCCTTCTATTGCTGATCATGTTCACTTGAGCACAGCACTCAGTCCCCAACTGCTCCAACGCAGCTGCTTTAGTGGCCTATGAGGACTTTGTGGTTGGACTAAGCAGCTCCCGGGTGGGATTAAATGTAACTGAGCATGAAGGAGTTGTTCTCAGTTTCTGATTTGGTTCACAAAAAAAAGTAGTAAAAGTCAAATCAGCAGATCCAGTCTGAAAAAGGAGAGCTTTTTGTCTGTCTTGGCTTCTTATCCTGTGTCAGTGTAACTCTCCTCCTGCAGTCGTTCCATCTGACTCTGGCAGCACTTGAGTTTCTTCCTTGTCTTGCTGCATTAGTTGCTCCCTTGACTTGTGCATTGGCAACAGAGACGTCTGTTTGATACAAGCATTAATGCAACAGAAAGAATAGCAACTAAAGGACTTGTTTTTACCTGAATCACCATCAACAGATTCTTCTTCTTTCTTCAGTTTTCACAAAAACTAATGTTTAAACTGATGTCTGTCAGTTTAAACCAAGCAGGTGATTCCACATGGGTCAGATAAATATTCCTAATGCTTTTCTTGGCTTTTTGTGATGACTTCATTGACTTTGCCTGCATCCATTGAGCGTTTTCTACATTAAGGAGGAGCAGTGCTGTCCTCCTGCAGCCCCATAACTTTTATCATTTCCTGACTTACTAACAAACCTACTTCTGCGGCTTTAAACATCTATTTCTCTTTTCCACCCACACTCGTTCCTCCCTCTCCCTCTTATTCCTGTTGAGTGATTGGAGCGAGCCGGAGACGCCTGGTATGGAAATGAACCCGGAGCCCCGGACACGCCAGTTCTCCCTGACCCAAATACAGCACACACAAACGCACACGTATATGCAGAGCGCGTGTCATTTGTGTTGATTAATTGGTTGGTCGAAAGCCGGTAACAAGCAAATGCTGTAATGGAAGTGGGAGAATGTGGGAGTAAAGAAAAAGGAGAATTCAAGGACTTGGTAACTCTGCAAACTGAACAGACAGCAGTGAGTAAAATTACAGACACAGAGGTTAATGGCCACAACAACATGTTATACAAGTAGCCCAGAAATGTCAAAGCACTGTCTGCAAACTGTCAACACAAACGGGTTCACAGGGGAAAGAGAACATTCTGAAATAGAGCCTATTATAACACATTACATGATAATTGCCATGAACATGTCTTAAAGTCTCCAACTAATAAGTGGAAGTGTGATTTGTCAAAGTGTCAGGACCATCCTGCGTTCCTTCTCTCCTCTGCTGATTTATGATCTGTTGATTTTACGAATCATCACAGACAATCTGCTAGTTAGTTTTGCTCTAAACAACAAAGGCTGGCAGCTGTGTGAGTGAAAACAAACAGGGAGAACCTGGGGAGTGCGTTTGAAAGATTGATTCCGCAGTGTCTTGTGTAATGTCAGTGTAAATGAGCAACCTCGAGTATTTAAACCGCTGTTGGGACACACACATGTGCAAACAGACAATATGGAACAACACGAGATTGGGACATAAAGAAAAACAGTGGGTTGCAGAGAAAAGAAGTGAAAGAAGCTGGCCTTAATAAACATCCAGATCGTGGAAATGTTACAGCTAATAATTATTGAGTTAGAAAAGTGTGTACATGTGCTTGAGCTTATCAACACATTGACTCTTCAGTTTCCTTTTCCTATTTACTGACTTTGTTTTACAGGGAACCAATCAGAGGAGGCAGATTAAGTAGCCACTTAAAATAAGTGCTAACACACACACACACACACACACACACACACACACACACACACACACACACACACACACACACAGCCTGTTGAGAAGTGAGCACAAGAGGCACCTTGAAGAAACAAAGATAAACAAGTGTTCCAATTAAGAATTAATTACAAAGCAAAACCTCAGAGAAAGGTGAAACCATGTGGAGAAGAAATAAGAGGGCAGGGATGAAGATGAGACAGGGTAGAGCTGGAGGTGGAGGAAGGAGAAGGAAGGGGAAAAGAGGGATGACGCCAATAAAAAAAGACCTAATCATAAAGAAAAGAGCAGAGGAGGAAACAGGAAGAGGGAGGCAGGATTAAAACCAATAAATTCCAAGACTGGACAGACGAGAGGAAGGTGAGACGAGAGGGGTTCGCTCCCAATCAGGCATCGAGATGAAATGTAACACGTAGCCTTTAATTTAGCCTTTGCATGATTTCAAACCGGGTCCGTTTTTATAGAAAGGCGGATATTTTCCCTCCGCCAGGTGTGTAATGGTGCCTGTAGGGAACATAAAACAACATTATTACTAATCCAGTAATAAGCCGCTAAAACATCTCTAAGAGCGGGAAAGTAAAGCCAGTCCATTTCTGACCTCGCTCTCACTCTCGCTTCCCCTGGCTAACATAACATGTTGTTCCCTCCTGCTTCCTCTCCCCATTCGTCTCCATTATTTTCTCTCATTAGCTTTACGACAGCGATCGGCCGCCTGTAAACCAGGTACAGTCAGAGATTTATAGATGTGGCTGTCCAAAGGGCACAACTTTTTATTTTAACGAATAATTACGGCATTAACATAAACAATAAACAATGTCCCATTAGGATTCCGATGCCTTCCTCGGTCTGAGCCACTGTCCGTGGTGCTGAAGCGCCGGCTGCTTATCTGTACCTCGTGCTCACTTATAGACTGATTATACTGATTTAATGAGGAAATACTGTACTTCACCAAATAAGACTGACTTCCTTCAATCACTAGATGCTGATTTGTTTGAGGGAATGACTTCTGGTCTAAGTGATTTTTCTATTTGAACAACCTGTGGAAGCTGACTTTGCAAACACAAATATTTGTTGTTTTTTTTTTGCTGTAATTCTTGTTTGATGTTGCAGAAATCATGCAGCAGATCTGAAAAGGTGTCACTAGCAGCTAAATCACATTATTGACTTCAAACGTGTCAAATGTAGCCGGGAACGACGCGACAATAAATCTCTTCTGTCTTCTTCCCTCATTCATCCACCTTCTATCAATCTCTTGCCCTCTTTTGTCTCCCATTTCGCTTTCTCTCGCTAAATCCTTCACCCATTCTCACCTCTCCCCTTCTCTCTAAAAGATGAAACCAATTTTTCAGCCCCTGCAGGAGACAAATTACCCCTAATAACCCCTCGTTTCCTGTAGAGGGCCTCTTTCTTTCTCAACCAAGAAACCAGAACCTTAATGGATATGCGGAACGAGGAGGGAAATGTTGGCGGGGCCTCAGTAATGACGGCCAGAGTTCTGGTTTCCATTGTTAAGTCATAAAGACAGAAACCACATCCCTGCCATTGATAAGCTGATTTTTGATTCGGGAGATGACGGTTGATGGTTGAGGTCGAGTTAAATTACCCAAACAGATCATACAGAGAAATACCGATTCATTGCCGGCTCTCAGTCCAACGACTGTATGTGATGCTTCGTTGTTGTGCTGGTTAAATACGTCGCTGCTGTAAAGATCTCACATTTTGTTACATGTATTCCTGAGGTTGTGGGTTTGTTCCTGTCTTCAGGTGTGAAATTGTTTAACAAGCAGGATGTGAGACTGAAAGCTTTTGCCTCCAGCTCTCTTTGAAGATTCTAGCTTATAATTTCAATCCTTCTCCTTCGCTCTCACAAAGACCCTGAATGCTTGGTGCTTTCATCTCAGGGACTTCTCGCAGGGACCCTCAGCGACAGAGGCCTTCAACAACCAACCGACCAACCAACCAACACCTGGTCAGTGGTTCTGGTAAACAAATCAGCAGGACCCAAATGGCCGGTAATAGCAGCTATTTTGATGCTTTTACGTGAAGGAGAGCGAGGACGGCAAAGTGAAAAAGATGTGTGTGTATCTGATGTATCTGTGTAAGAGCGAGGCCTTCAGTCAGACTGTGGTCCACTTTTAGGACACAATGTCTAACACAGTGTCTCTGACTGGGATACTTGCATTCATGCATTCAGATCTAATTTGTGTTTTCATTTTTGGAAATAAGCAAATGTATAGTGTTAAAATTAGCTAATGATGATTAAATGTTCCTAAAACCCAGATTAGTGATTTCTCTTCAAATACATAGCGTCCACATGCAGCTAGTGTCCATGAGGATTTCTACTCATATATATTTAAATATTTGACGAAGCAGTGATGTAGACTTTCTCGTTCCAGGGCTCCATTCAATGCCCCTTGGAAAAAAAAGCTATAAAAATCCCAACAGCACGGCCATTTGAAATGCTGCTTTCAAGCTTGCATTTCGCAGTGTGTGAAAGAGACAGGGGTTGCAGAAGCCCTGCACAAAATTGGGTTTTTTCTCACCAGGGCTTTGCTGTTTGAAGGAGGGCTATCAGGCTAGATTAGCTCTACCTCAGTGGTAATGGAACTCGGAGCGTTTTGAAAAGCATCCTCCTCCTCACTTTTTAGCCCCAGGTTCCTGGTAACTTTAGCCAGAGGCGCCATGTCTGTTTTGGGATGTGTCTCTTTTGATCTGTGGACGTATGAAGTAATGGTGGAATTTCATCTGATTAGAACGGTAGAGATTTAAGGACACTTTCAGGCGATCTTTTTCTTCCGCTGACCTTGTTAGATAAATGTAAGTAAAAGTTCAAAGTCCAACATTCCTACGTGAAAAATTTCTTCTTTTTCCAGACACGACGCTTGAATTTTGACTTCAGGAATTGTTCCTCAGAGTAAAAGCAAAGCGGACGGTACAAACTATGCTTCCAGCTGCTTTGACTTTAAATCAGTTTTAAATTTGTAACGATTGTTTGGATGTGAAAAGAAAGACTGTCAAAAAAAAATGAGCACATTATGAGAGAAGAACCTTCTTCTTTCGTAACCACAGCAGTAAATCCACATGTGAGTTGTTAATCCAACTGTTTGCTAATCGAGTTACACTGTCCTACTATTAATACCTGGGTTTTAGGTGGTACTTGGTCTGTCAGCACGGTTTAGCAGGTGATTCTGGACTTTCCCTATAGGTCCGCGCTCGGCGCCTGTGGGCTGTATGTCCATATTTATGAGGCTGCTTGTCATGTTGAAACATGTGAGAGCGAAACCCGCTGTGTGTGTGACCGGGAGGCCTGCTGCACCCGGAGGGGGTAAACAAGCTGACCTTTACAGCTTTGATCAGCCTGCAGGCAGCAGGAAATGGAGCAGGAGTGTCGTCCCTGCATCGTGCTGCTCCCTTTACCTCAGCCAGCGGCACGATGCCCTGCACGTCGGCGTTGCTGATGTACAGGTGTGAGACGCTCTCCGTCTGTCTGGAGGACGCCTGCACACCGGCCGCGTACTCCACGCTCCAGTGTAGAGTCTGTGTCGACACCCGGTTCATCACGTTGTCCACTTCGAAGTCCAGCTGCATCACCTCATACGACGGACTTTCCAGTCTGCAGAAACACAAAGCGGTGGATTGTGAGGTTTTAAAACGCGAGATTTTCCTTTTCCTGAAACCTCCAACATGACGTTTTAATGTCAATGTAATGATATTTAGTGGAAACTGGAAGCTATAGAAATAAGAGAAACTATTATTAATATCATTTTGTGGTTAATAAAGCGTTTACACAGACGCGTAGCCAGTAGAAACTAATATAGGAAAGGAAAGTTTCATCATCTACATTAAACTCGAACTGCGTTTCAGTAATGAGACACATGTAAAAATGAAATATATTAAGAAAATCAATCATCCATCCATATCACTGAGAATGTTATTAGTGTTGGAAACGAAGGCGTCGCACCCGGCGAAGGCTTTTCTCTCACCTCCTGTCTGTCATTGTGACATCTGGCCTCCCTCTGCACATCCTGCCCTCACAGCTCTGCGGACTGACTGTCATCACCTGCTTCGCCTCTGAGTCTATCAGTAGCAGGCAGGTGTGAATTACAGCCGTTCTGTTATGTATCAGCAGAGAAATCCTCGGCGCCGCCACCAGCTTTGTGCAGGACATAGTCAGATCCGGGTTCCGCAGAGACGACGGCCGAGCCTCACGACGCGGTCGTGGGTCAGATTCCGGCAGCCAGTGCTCATGGGCAGTGGCAGAGGCAGCAGAGCAGCACATTCTGCTGCCTGAAGCTCCACAGACTTGTGTTCAGCAGGCGCCTCCCTGTACGAACCTCAGGTCCACAGCATCAGCCGTGATTAAGGCCCCACACAAACGCCATCGCAGGAGCAGTTTAGTCCATTCATAAATAAGTGGCTGACATAAAACCTTTACCGTCCACTTTGTGACACTTTCAGTTGCTGCACAGATTCCCGGCTTCCGCTAAATTGCTGTCGGGGAAGATGTCGGTGAAGTATACGCACTCACAGTTTACGCTAAACGCAACATAAAGGTCTCTGGGGCGAGATTGTGGAGAGAAGCTGTCAACACTCCCCACATTCAGCTGTTCTACTGCAGCGAGAAAACAGCTCTTAAAATAATTTGGGTTCAGTTTAGCTGCTGAAGACACGCTGTGTCGAGCTCAGTTACAGCTGTGACACTCACACACTCACAGGCAGCTGTAGAGGGGTCAAAGGTCGCGGTGCAGCCGATGCCTGAGCCTCTGTGATATGGGCCGGGTCTGTGTAGGCGGGGGGGGTGTTACACACAGATTAACGGCAGAGAAGTGATGGGAGCCCGCTCCTCCTGACCTCCTCCTGATCTCTTCGTCCCAACGCTTCTTTTGCCCACAGCTTTTCCTTCTGCGACAGTGACAGTGGCAGCAAATGTACAGTATGTGCTGATGTCACAGCTACACAATCACACAAGGTCACCTTAAAAGAACAAGTCAGTCACTGTATGGACCAAGCATTTGACTTCATGTGAGTCACAGCGAAGGGGAAAATCCCTTCCCTGATTTCCAGGAAGTAGGCGTTTTCCGATGCCTCCAGTGTGCGACACAGCAGTGGTTTCATTGTGGAAACTTGAGCTACAGCCGAGGTTTAGATAGAAACACACGCGGACACGAGGCTCCGCCACTCTCTGTCTGTTCCTGTCTCTCCGATGCTCCTCGACACGCACCCAGCACCTGCACGCTCCCTCACGCACACGCGGCCGCGCGGCCGCACGTACATAGACAACGCAGCGAGTTTGGGTGCGGTGTAATCACTGGAGCTGAAAAAGCAATGTGTCTGCAGTGACAGGTTCATTCAGGTGTTAGCTCCCTCCCAAGCACAAGGCTCCAAAACAATATTACACCGTGCACACGCACACACACACACACACACACACACACACACACACACACACACACACACACACACACACACACACACACACACACACACACGCACACCAACTCTGAAACTTCACATGTTCTTATGTCTGAGCAGCGTCTTCTCTTTCCCAGGTCCAGAACTGATGTCAGACCCTCTGGTGTTTCACGCAGCAGCAGCAACGACCCCTTGGCTTCTGACTGAAGTTAATCCACTCATGAAAATATTCAAGCCACTGCTTAGGAAGCGTCTGTGCTGACTGATATTAACCCTCCTGCAGTGATACTGGAGGACTTTGACCTCCTCCCAGCAGCTCCAGTAAGGTCATTCTGAAGTTTATTAATATGAAACCGTACATTCTAATGATGCAAACCTTCCACCAGGGACCAGGTTTTCAGTTTGTACAACGTGGTTACACCTCGAAAGACAGATTACAGCAAAGACAAGTGTTAAAATGCCTCAAAGAGACAGAAAATGCAAATGGATTTCACTGCTTAATTCGTCTACCTGACGCTTCACCTGGAAGCGCTGCCGTGGACTCAGACAGATGCGCATCTCTCTCGCTGAGGCCTAGTGGGACACTGGCCTGGCTCAACCTATAAACCCAGATAAAAAGATGGAATTTTGGCAGCAGGCTCTTGCAAGATGTGCTGGACTTCTTTCTTAGAGTCGTGTGTAAGTGGTTTGGCCCTTCTGGACTCGCTCCACGCTTTTCCTCTGTTTATCAATTGAACCACCTGTTTTCTGACAGCTCCATCCTGCTAGTTTAATTCACGGCGCTATGTCTAAACACACCGTGTTTATCTGTTCTCCGTGTTTTAAGCCGACAGCATCGCGGACTGACCTGATGAGGTCTCCTACCGGCTTAATGAGCTTCTGGCTCCACTGTGGTTTGGAGGAGCCCAGTGCAGGCATTTATTCCCTTAGCATGAGCTACAGCGATGTCTCCTCTTTTGGCCCCAGCGAATGATCGCCAGTCAAATTAGTTAGAAACAGAGATGCTGCGTTAACACGAAAAAGCAGCTTAGCTCATCAACAACAATCGTAGTAAATACTGATGATGAGTTTGTGTTGCTTCAGAGTCAGTTCGCCTCCTGTTTTGTCCTGCTGAAGGTTCGGGACACACACCAGAATTTTTCTCCTTAAATCACCCGCAAAAGTGGCAAAATACACACATACGACCCATGAACACACACTCGCTCACACTGTGTAGCGAGCGCAGTGAGGACAGGTTGTCTTATTAAAGTGTACTGTAGGAAAGTGGTGATCTCAGGGGAAATTCACAGGACAATAGAGAACACACACACACACACACACACACACACACACACACACACACACACACACACACACACACACACACACACACACACACACACACACACACACTGACAAGAAGAGAGGAGAGATCCCCTGGGAGCACACAAGGCAGGGAAGAAAAGATGGATAAGGGAGGAGGACAAGAAAAAAGGCAAAGGAACAATTTTTCTCCCTTTGCTCAGAGGAAGTTGTCACTTACAGCATTTCCCCTCAGCACTCGCGCAGCCAGTGGCTGACAGCAGGTGTGTGTGTCACAGAGAGGAGAGGGAGCAGGAGCTGACGTACGACACACACACACATATGAGAGGCCTATGGAACATGCTGTAGAAGGGAACATGCAACCGTCGCAGCACAGGCGGCAACAACACAACACCACAACAACACAACAACACAACAACACAGCAACACGCACTCGCTCACACCTGTCAGAGACGCGTTGGCTGCATCAGGGAGACAGAGAGAGACAGAAGTAGAGGCGAGACGACGCCAGGCGGAACCACAGGCAGACAACACACTGTCACAGTCATCACCCACCTTCACCTTCGCCGCGTGTGTGTGTGTGTGTGTGTGTGTGTGTGTGTGTGTGTGTGTGTGTGTGTGTGTGTGTGTGTGTGTGTGTGTGTGTGTGTGTGTGTGTGTGTGTGTGTGACAGCTGGACGCAGGGCAACGCCGCAGACAACCCGTCAGCTCGACTAGATGTGTGTTTGTGTTGGACTGCATAATATTGTCTACACTTAATACTTAGTGTGAATGGCTGATGCACACGCACACATGCACACACACACACACACTTACACACACACACACACACACACACCTGCTGAGCCGGTTTAACCTGCTTTGCCCTGCACTGACCGACTGTCACATCTGGGTCGCTATCACTTACCAAACACCACAACGTCAAGAGATGTGAAGAAAAGACGACGCCAGGTGCTATTTTAAGCTTCGCAGCAGGACGGAAGCTGCATCATTAAAGGTTAAAATTACACAGGAAACAATTTGAAACACGGTCCCTGGCGTCAGGTGAAAGCCGTTTATTAGCTGCTTCACTTAGTTCTTTAAGCGTCGGTCTGTCCTGCTTCTCCTCCCAATAATTGTGAAAGGTTTTATTGATGAGATCACATTAATTAACAACTCTTAAAAAAAACAAAACAATTCTTTTATGAACAATAAACACAAAATATTAGGTGAAATTATTATAAAAGGCTAAAATGACTCTTCTAATCTTTCCCACTGTAATTAAATTATCGGTTTCTCAATTGGAGGAGGAACATGATCAGTTTGTGGAAAAGACAGTGAGAAACTAATGCAGACATTCATCAGTGCATGTTCACATACAGTGGCGTGTGTGTGTGCGTGCGTGCATGCGTGTGCGTGTGTGTGTGCGTGTGTGTGTGTGCGTGCGTGCCTGGGTGCGTACCCGGGCATGTGTGTGTGGGCGTGTGTGCGTGTGTGGGTGAGTGTGTGTGTGTGTGTGTCTGTGTGCGTGCGTGCGTGCGTGCGTGCGTGCGTGCGTGCGTGCGTGCGTGCGTGCGTGCGTGTGTGTGTGTGTGTGTGTGTGTGTGTGTGTGTGTGGGCGTGTGTGTGTGTGTCTGGCCGGCTGTTAACACACTCAGGTTGTCACTGAGAGGACACAGAGGACTCTGGGGGACTGAGTTTGCAGAAACCAAACAGACACTGCCTCGTGCACAGACACCAGCTGACGCTGTGTAAACAGTCGTGCTCCCTGTCAGCCGTAACGCGTCTGACGCTCTATTCATTAAAACATGTGACACGCTGACGCACTGAGGTGAGAGGATCGATACTGAGCACACAGTCCTGTTGGTCATTAGCTGGTAGCGTCCCGCTTCATTGTGACTCCTTCACTCTCAGACTCACTGAATGCTGTGTTGTAAGTGCAGCCAAGCGACAGCAGCGTGTGCTTCAGATCACACAACACTTTGACCTTTGTCTTCACGAAAAGTTCATTTACAACTAATTTGCATGAGCAATTCTATTTGGCCTCATGCCTTCGTGTATCGGGAAGGAGATGCTTACTCACCTCTAATAAACCACAGTGAACGCTGTAAAACACCCGGCCGGCATTTTCCTGCTTTCCCTAAAATATACAGTAACAGTTAATACGAGTGAGTGAATATCATGGAATCAATATATTCACCGTCGAACGTAACATGACATCTATTCAGGCTGGAGGTTGGTGTTGGTGCCTCGTCTGACTGCATGTAAGTCAAAACACGCTGTCAGTGAAGTTAAGAGCAGACGTTGTTCCTCTCATAAACACGGATAGATTTAAAAAGCACATACTGTGAGTTCAACTTTAAAACAATGAGCTGCAGCCAGACTGTAGACGTTGGGAGGTGAGGGATTCTCTGGTGGTCGCTCCATCACCTAAACAAGGCTCGCTCACGTGTCCAGTATTTATCTGTGCAGGTGCAGGATCATTAGCATCTACTGCGCTGTCTTACTTTTCATACGTTATCAGAGCGGTTCCGTCCGTTCGTTTTCAGACACAGTGACGTCCTCCGTGTCTGTTTTCTCTGCTCATGTGATGCTGCTGCTGCTGCTGCTGCTGCTGCTGCTGCTGCTGCTGCTGCTGCTGCTGCTGCTGCTGCTGCTGCTGGTGGTGGTGGTGGTGGTGGCCAGTAATGGCCTATTCCCTGGCACAGTGCAGGTCTGATTGCATACGGCCCTTCTCCGACATGCACAGACCCCCCACCGAGCAGCTACAAACACACACACGCACCGGCGCTCATTGCCGCCCGTGCGTCCCTGCTCCCCCCCCCCACACACACACACACACCCCGCCTGCAGATAGCCTGCTCTCTGTGCCTAACAGACACGGGCCACATGCTGCACACACACTGTTGTCCTCTTCCCTCCACATTTTAACAACAATAACACACACTGTGTCTTTCCATCCCGGGCGCAGGAGGGGTCCGGCGCAGATCCCCCACGCGGGGGCGGCTGCCATTTGCATGGTGCAGCATGCGGCATGCAGATGCTTTTAGCGGCGAGGCTCGGTGAGGGGACCGGCCGTGCACCTGCACCTGCGCGCTCAGCTAAGTGGTCTCCCAGGTGCCGCGCCGCCTTTTTGGCTAAGATGTTGCTGATATTTATTTATAATCACATCTAAAACTCAAACCTCTGACTCCTTCCACATTTTAGGTTCAGCAGTTTATTCAGGATTTAAGAGGTGGTGGTTTTTCCCAGCATTTGTGCAATGAGCCTTTTTCATCTTGTCTCAGATTCTAAATTCAAAATAGCTCATTTGACCTTTTTTTCTTGTTTTCATCAATTTATATTTTATGTTGTATAAATTTATTTGGCTTTTATGTCACTGGATTCTAAACAATAGTGAAACAAAAAAAAACATACGGAAAGAAACAAACAGCAAAGACAGAAAAAGAAAATACAGAATAAAACAAGCGATGAAAGACTTTCCACCTCAGCATCAGAGTTACGGTTTGTCTAATTGCTGCCAAATAACAAGGCAGGAATTCTAATCTCGATGAGACGCAGACGTGCCGCTAACGAGTGAATTCTCCTCGTTGCACATTCCTCATCAGAGCTCATCGCGTCCGTCACGTCTGTCTCATGTGACCTGTCCTTAAAGGTGCAGGGCAAACGGTCCGTTCATACGTCAGAAAACCCAGAACACACCAAACGATGGCTCTGAGCTGGTGTTCATACAAACTGACTAATGGAAGGATTAAAAACACAATGCTGTGCATGAATTGAGATACAGAGAAAAACGAAACCACAGTAAATTAAACACAGGTTGTTTTTGCCTCCATGGACGTAATGTACTGAATCTTTGTTTTCCATCTGCTGATAATAACCTTTTCTCTGGGAGCTCGTAATTCCACCGCTCTTCCATCATTACCTATAATCATCGGCGCCGCGCGGGAGCTGGGACTGTTTTAAGCAAGACAACCTTTTAAAAGGCCGAGCGAAGCCTGGGAAGCTGTCGGGTGTGAGAGGAAATGGTTCGTCCAGATGCATGTGAACATTCACCATGATTAACAACAATTAACAACGTTTCACTCAAAGAGAGAAAACACATTTATTCTTCTAGACAGCGAAAAAATAAAGCAAACAAACTTTGTGGAGGGAAAGCAGCTGTCTGTACGGTCTGCTCACACACACACACACACACACGCGCTGTGGAGCGTTCGGGGCCAAACAGAATCAGCACCGTCACACATTCATCCACCTCCATCACTCGACGGCCTGTTGCGTTTCTCCTCTGCACCCGCTCGCACACAGACGCACACTAACCTTTCCTCTGCGTCTGTAATCATATATTGATTTAATGCAGCACCAGCTATGACATCCATCTCTGCTTTTCTGCGACTACTTTGATATTTCAGCGCCTTTATGATATTTGTCCACGCCTTCTGTATGAGCTACTTGGCCTTGTTGGGACAAAAATTGGATTTTGCTCTTTAATTTATTTGAGCAGAGACCATTTCTGTGGAAGAGAAAATAAAATAATGTATGGCTATTTGTAGCAAGGTGAGCAGGGATCCAGACCACTGCACCCACTATAATCATGGTATTTGTGATTGAGTTTATTATGTGTTGATTCGATGGCTTTTTCTTTTCATTTACTCTGCGTTGAAAAGTCAGAGGCCGTGCTCCACAACAAACAGGAAAACTTATCTTGCTGCATTGCAGAGTTTCAGTCAGTTTGTATTTTGCTCATTGTGTGTGTGTCTTAAGCAAAACCACAGCAATTAAACTCATTACGCTAACACTTAATTGCTGGCGATTAGAAGCAAAACTGTTAGATGGAGATTTCCTGCTATGTCGGTTCTGGAAGTTTGGCACTACGTACCTCCTGCTTACTGTGAAAACAAAATGGAAATTTAGACTTTTTATCACAGCGCCGCTTTATAAAAGGCAATAATCCCCTCCACACTGTGCGTTACAATGGGGTAGAAGAGGCACACAGGTTTTAAATAATATGCGTCTCGTGGCTTTTTACTTGAACAGGACTCAACTCCCACAGTGAACATTAACGGTGGCATATGCAAAGTAGCCTGCATCAAGTTTGCTTTTTAAAGTCTGTGTAATTGTACCAAATGAAACACGGGCAAGACTAAAAACTTCCCTCCAGTGGCATTCCTACTGTTTAATGGCCACTGTTATGTTTACTTATTATATTCCCTGCACTCTGGTGAAGAAATCCATACCAATCTGTGCGTGGAAATAAAGAACCTCATTTATTTCAAATGCAGGGGGTGGATGTAAAGAGATCAATTAGTCTGGCTCATGCTACATTCCTGAGAAGAAGTAAGCAAAGCAAAAAATATAAACTAGAAGAGCAGGGAGCGAAGAAGAAGAATTATTATACAGACCCAATAATAGGGAGAACATCATCAAGAAGCATTTCAACATCTGGATTTGATTTTCAAACACATTTTGTTAATGAACTTCTGATCTTCAATGAAACTAAGCTCAATAAAACACAGGAGCCAGTGCTTCAGGAGAGACGCGAGGCTCTGCGCCGACTCGCCTGCAGAGACGGGAGAAGGCCAATAAATTGTGTAGAAGTCGAGGAGAAAAATGAAGGAGCGACAGAAATGGAGCGGCACAGACGAATTACAGCTTTAAATCAATCAAACAATCAAGTGTCTTTGAAGAAATGCGAGGCTGTTTGCCTTAAAAGTTAGACTCCGTCTGTTATTACATCAAAGGAGCGAGTGGCGAAGCGTCAGGGGTGAGTATGTGTAGAAGGAAACACACGCGTCCCCCGTTTCATCTCCTTCAAACTCGTTATATGTATATCACACTTTTCTGTGAAGACCCGGTCCCTTAGCTGCTGTTATCTGTGATGTTCTTACGTGAACACAACACAACGAAGAAGCTAAACATCGGCACACAAAGTCTCACACACGCGTAAAAGCTGGAAGAAAGAAATCAGGAAATGCGAATCCCTCCATCAAACACGACTTTGGCTGCACTTTGACCACGACTGGAGATGCAGCTTGAACGACTGCACGCGTTTCTATGAATCAAAGGTTGGTCCTGGTTCCGGCCGCTGCACAAAGGTGTGAAACAGCACACATTCACTAACACCTTCCTCTGAAGCGCTGCAGCTGTGTCAGAGCAAAACATGAGGAGTACATGCTAATACGTCTAAGTGATTATCTGTGGATGATATCACACAAAATGAAGCCAAGGCCCTTGTGTTGTTATTGATTTAAATTTTAGGTCTGAAACATAAACAGTTTATGTGCTTTTTATTGTTTTTATTGCTGCTACTTTGTTACTTTGGCTTCAGAACGGAAAATGTCGCAATCCTTGACTTTACGCTGTGATGGACCCCCCCCCCCCCCCTTACACACCACACACACACACACACACACACACACACACACACACACACCCACACACACACACGCTGTGACAGCGACTCCGAGAGAGGGGAAAAAAGAGGAAGAATGAATTATTAATCGTGCCGTCTAATTATGGTGTGTGGCCATGAGAGAGATATGATCCTGGGGAAATCACATCTAACAGTCATTTATCACAACAAATAGAGTGAAAAACACTGGTTGGAGGAGAAGAGAGAGGAGAGAGACTATAGAGGGAAGCAGAGAGGGCAGGAGCGGAGCAGAGATAAAAGGCCAAGCGTCTGCTATCAGATTCTACTATTAAAATATGCTAAAGAGATGCAAGGATAGGGAGTCGAGAGGAAGGGTAAAAGGAGAGTCTAAAGTAGCGAATTAGGAGAGGCTCAGGGGAAATTAGAGCTCCATAAGAGCCCCTAAATGCCCCGAAAAGTGGGTTTACAGGCCAACTCAACAAACAAGGATTAAACACACGGGGCGTGAAAAAGTAAATATCAAAAAAGCTTCTATGTGATATTATTGATCTGTATGAGACAATGGTCTTTATATTGCGCTCCAACACTGGTTTGTCATGGAAGCCGTGGAATTCTACAGGCTAATGTCCTCCGCTGGATGCACGCACCCCCGTCCAGTCGGACGCCACGTTTGAGATCACGCCTGCGTATATTTAGCCACTTACAACATACACATGGGCATGCAAGCTGTGCCATGACATGCCGGGCCGGGCTGAGCCGGGAGAGTGACTGAATCAGGCCAGGTATCAAACCCGGCCTGTCAGCCGTACAAAACGAGGACCCACTCAGGCCTTTAAAAAAATAAAACACCAACTCCCAGAAGGCCGAGCTCTGAGCCTCCCCACCTCCTCTCCTTGACAGCTCACAGGGAGATGGGCTGTGTGTGTGTGTGTGTGTGTGTGTGTGTGTGTGTGTGTGTGTGTGTGTGTGTGTGTGTGTGTGTGTGTGTGTGTGTGTGTTGAAAGGTAAAAATGACCATAAAGGAGAGAAAACAAGCAACAGGGAGTGAGAGGGAGGCCGAACCGCGAGCGTCCAGCTCCTAAAACGTATTAAACGTGGTTAACCTTCCTGGCTTTGACCGTCCCTGACACGAGCTCCAGGAGGAAAGCGTCAAACAGACAGGATCACGAGAGGAGTCAGTGGATGGACGTCGTGTTTTTATGCGTCTCTGCATTAATGGGTCTGAAATGACAGCTTCTGTCAGCGCTGTTTGTCCTGTATAGAGCAGCGTCAGCCACTGTATATGCACACATACACACGCACGCACACGCACGCACCCACACGCACGCATGCACGCACATACAGTACACACATATACACGCACGCACGCACACACACACATACAGTACACACATATACACGCACGCACGCACACACACACATACAGTACACAAGCACACACACACAGACACACACACACACACGCACGCATGCACGCACACGCACACATGCACGCATGCACGCACACACACACACATACACACGCACGCATGCACGCACGCACGCATGCACGCACGCACGCATGCACGCACATACAGTACACACATATACACGGACGCACGCACGCACACACACACATGCAGTACACACGCACACGCACACACACACACAGACACACACACGCATGCACGCACACACACACACACACGCACATACACACGCACGCATGCACGCACGCACGCACGCACACACACGCACGCATGCACACACACACACATACACACGGACGCATGCACGCACGCACGCACACACACACACACACATACACACACACACACGCGCATGCAAGCACGCACGCACGCACACACACACTGGACAGGGACAGACAGAGGAAGGAGCTCCAGACCTTCTCTTATTCTCTGACGACTTGTCGGACAGAATAAGACAAAGGTTCAAACCTGACACTCAACAAATGTTAAAGGCTACAGAAATTCTTCAATCAGACCGACACACATCCTGCGTCCTGTCCTGACATCTGTCCAGCTGCTGCTCCGTTCTGAAGGCGTCCATGCTGTGACACAGCCTGCACCACCTTCAATAAGACGCTGCTGGTTCCTTTCATCCTTCCAGTCCAGACTAATGTGGGAACAGTCAGCGCCTGCCATCAAACTGCTTGTCAGACATTTGTGTGAATAAATACGACAGTCATTTGTGAATGATTATGCCACCATTTGTCAGATCCCCTGGATTAAAGTCTTGACTTCAATCATATCTTGAGTGTTTCATTTCGAATTCAACGTGATGTTGAACAGAGGACAATTTCTTCCAAATCTTCGCCCATAAATGCGAGCGCCTGCTCTTTTTTTAACATTAAACCTGTGGCTGCTCCTTTTCACGTTACATTATTCAACACATACATTCTGTCAATCTTCCCCCCAACGACATGGAATGAAACCCAAATGAAATAGATCAGATCCCGATAGCAGGTCTGCTTTGTGTAAGGGCCACTGAATATAGAGAGGGGAGCAACGAGAAGGCGCCGGGTGATCAGACACATAAATGGGGAGATGGGAAGAGACGGAAGGGGAAAAACGGGGACGGTGATTGAATGTTGGCTGCAGATGGAGACGAGACAACTGCTTCACACGTTTGGGAAGGTGTGCGTGTGCGAAGCAGATGGGAGACGCCAACCTTCACTGGAGTTTAGGTTCAACGTGGTTTCACTTCGCTGCATTAGACGCCCTGCTTTTATGCAAATGCCTGTTTTGTGCACTCCCTCAAAGGGTCAGTCTTCAAACAGCGCCATTTGAAAACGCAGCACAGTAATTGGCACGGGTGTCTTTTGTTGTCATTGACTATTTGAAGGAGAAAGAAGCAACATTGTTGAGGGTTTACAACTGCGAGCTTCCACAGTGCGATGCGCTCCAACAACAGAGAGATGAATAACAAATCATAGACGTACAGAGGCAGGCGGGGAATGAAAAGTCAATGTGCGAGTGAGAAAGAGACATGGGCCGAATACGGGAGAGAGAGAGCGGAATGAACGGCCCATCTCCATAAAAGTAGCTGTGTTTCTCAAGTTGGGAGCCGGGCGGCTAAAAGTCAACAGCCGGAGAATGGATAGGGCTGATTGAATTTATAGGAGCTGCTCTGCTCGGATCAATGGCGCACACACACACTGAGACAAAGTGCACGTAGGAGGCAGATTTGTTGTCCATCCATAGCTCACGTCCCCCTGACGCCTGAAGAATCACTAGTGGAACTGGGAGAAAAGCTGCAAACCTGTGATCTCTGTTTGAACTGGACCCGCTGCAATCGGACCTGCAGACGCGGGTCGTGCCCCTTTAAAACTCCCGTCATGGTGCATCCTCAGGGTTCCCACTGGCCACAGCCTGAAAACCCCACAAACCCTTTTATTTTTAGAGGTGTTCAGGCGTTTTCACTGACTCGCCAGTAAAAAGCTTAAAGCACAAGAAGCATTATTCGTCTGAGGAGGAGAAGAAACGGCACCAGAAAACAAACGTGACGCACACGCGCGCACACGGAGCTCTGCTGAGCCTAAGTGGCGAGTCCGGCGCTATTAGTTACTGATGAAAAATGAGGGCAGGCAGGGAGACGGCGAGAGAGGAGTGGAAGTGAGGCGAGAGGGAGGCGGGGGAGCAGGGAGCGAGGGGAAATCAGGAGAAGAAACAGGCAGCTCTCCATATGTGAACACACGCTTCAGGAAGAGCGAAAACCAGGAGACGGCTTGAAAAAAACACAGATGTGACTGTAGTGAGAGAGCGAGAAGCACTAATAATAAAAGAGAGACGAGTCAAACAGAGGCTGAGACATCCAGCGTGTGAACAACACGCGGGAGAGAGAGAGAGAGAGAGAGAGAGAGAGAGAGAGAGAGAGAGAGAGAGAGAGAGGAAGCACAAACACCACCACGACAGCGCGTAGAAATAGGAGCCGGAGTGGGCGTCTTACACAAGTCTGTAAAACCACACGCGTCTATATCCAGCTTACGTCCTGGCATTGTCCTGGAGGCTTGTACGGTTCATTTACTGCATTAAATGCTGTACATAAAGACATTAATGCCGGTGTTCTGCTGGCGATGAGCGCGAACTGGTCGTCCAGTTACGAACGTGGCGTCGTGTGCATTTGGAGACGAGTTCAAAAGAAGTGCTGGTGTGTGAGACACAAGAAAGTTGAACGGATTAATCTCCCATGAACTCATAAGTCGAGATTTCAAAGGTTGCACCACACACACACACACACACACACACACACACACACACACACACACACACACACACACACACACACACACACACACACGCCCAACGCACGAGAGCAAAAGCGAGGCAGTAAGTCAGCGCCTGCCTGCGAGGATCACACATAATTAATCCGGGGCGTCTGCCTTGCTCAAGGGCACGGCAACCCAACACACTGGCGTGACGGATTAAAAGTATCAATGCAAATCCCCTTTTCATCACGAAGGCCTTAACCTGTGTCAGCGCTCAAAGAAGCGCTGCCTCGTAAAGTTCTCTCCTGCTGCGAACTCCACTAACATTCTATCAGCGTTTCAGGCAGAGACCGAGGCTTTGGACCCGTCAGACACTTGTGGCTCATTAGAAACACACAGTTATAAGAACGTGTGTGTGGCCGTGTACATGTACCAGTCGGTCAACGAGTCGTTTAATGACCCAGTTTCCCACTGACCCGTCCTCTGAACCCACAGAACTCCCCCATTTCCTGCCTCACCACCCGCTCGCTAAAAGCACATTACCAGCCACTTACCTCTGTTTAGCAGAGCATCGATTAACAATGAACTAGAACAGAATGTCACCAAACGCCCGGTGCCACGGCCTCTGTGTTAGCGTCCATGCTAATGTCCACGGCTATTTGTTGGGAAATGCTAATGCGCTAATCAGTGCGGAAGTAATGTTTAGCCTTGGGGGGAACTTTTAGCTATACTTTGGAGCGCTGCCAGCTAGCACGCACACACACACACACACACACACACACACACACACACACACACACACACACACACACACACACACACACACACACACAGAGTCAGTCACAGGGACATTAGCTAAATTTACATCTTTCCCGCAAGGTTAACAGGAACACAGCGAGGATGCAGATCCAAGCAAAGGTGCGATCAAATGCGATCATGTCACAAACTAAATGCATCACACAGATGCAACATTCTGCAGGAATTTGGAGAAAAATGTGTGGTGTGTGTGTGTGAGTTTATCTTTTCTTTGCTTTGAATGACATTTCAAAATTCAGAGCCAGGCCTCACACTCATCACTCATGTGGTGTCTGCTGGAAAGATCCTTGTGAGATTAAATCAGTTAAGATATGCAAAGAGCTGGTATTGATCCAGTTATCACTAACACTGGGACACCAGAGACCCAGATTATGCCATTGCCTAGCAACACAATTATACCCGTCACTGTCAAATGCTCGGTTTTGCGAGGATCACAGATCTGGGTTTTGTAAAGCCTCATGGTGCAACTCGCTGCGAAGGAATCTGCTTGAGGTTTGTTTTTATTGGACGTCCTCTGGTTATTTGTCTTGCGAATGCCACCGATGGAAGGTCACTGTTCCCACACCTTTTTGTTTGCCACTACAAGACCATTCTCTCAGTTGCAGCAGCAGCCTGACACAAAAACCACAGCTTTGTTCCCGTCTGATTTTAATGCAGCGTAGCACTTCGTTTTCACCCCCTTGTCTCTGGCAGTTTTTCATTGGATCTGACACTGAACACAACCTGTAAAACCCCTGCCTCAGCAATGTCGGGTAGAGAGGGAGGAAGACTGAGCGAGCGAGAGAGAGAGAGAGAGAGAGAGAGAGAGAGAGAGAGAGAGAGAAAATGATGAGATAGAAGTGAAAAGCGAAGAGGCTGAAAAAAGGCAGACAGATGGCAAAATAGAGGAATAGAAACGCTTGTTAGCACCTCGCTGGCCCAAATAAATATAAGATGACACACCTGACTGATAATTAGTCTCAAGAGCATTGGTGTCTCTCTGTGTAAGACAGTGTGTGGAAGCACGTGTGAATGTGGGTCTGCGAGTACGTTTGTGGGTTACGGTGAAAAGTAAGCGTGCGAGCAAGTGTTAGTGTGTTTGTGTGTGATGAAACAGAGGCCAGAGGCCTGTGCATGTGTCCAAGCTAATGGGAATCCTGGCACACATCAGATCCGTTAATCACAGCGAGGGGAGAGCGAGATACAGTGGGCTCGGAGCTGACAATGAGGCGTTCAGGTGCCAGAGAAAAAAGCTGGAAAAGTCAATCGTGATTGAAAGGGAGGGCTTTTAAAAAGAGGAATGGGGCAGAGCTGTGACCTATTTCATCTGTTACTTGGTTTTGTTTTTGCAAAATGTGTCGCACCACCAAAAAACTCAACACATGCAGGACGGAAAGAGGACGAAGACGGAGAGACAAAGAAATGGAAATGGATTTTACTTGCAGTCAGTTAACTTGCATCACTGGCCAGGCTTTATTCAAATCCTTAAGAGAGAAACCCAATGTGAAAAACAGTTCTGTTAAGTCAAGCCTATTGTTCCAAGCTAAACCAATACTTGTAAACAAGGGACACACACCAGGAAAGCACTGCCAGACACACACTCCTTTGAGCCTTGAACTAAAACACACACCTTTGTCACACACCCTCAGGGCTGACACACTTTATTGTCCTTGCACTCTATTTATGTATTCTATTTGCCTCGTGTCCGCTGTGTTTAGCTTGATGTAAGCCCTCTAAGGGTAAGATATTACTTTCAAATACAAGCTGGACATTTTATGTCTCACCTGCACAAATAGCACATCCGCTAATCCCTGAGACCCTCTCTTTGCTGTACGTAAGTATTTCTGCTTGTGTTTCTGTAAAATCTAAATGAAAACACATGTACTAATAAAAATTATTCTTAACGTATGATTCCAGCCTGCATGGCATCACTTTGTCCTTTACTGACAGTGTTCCAGCGTCTTCTGTCTTAATTAGCTTAACAATGTCAAGAAATATCCATTTCATAATATAAGTGTCGGTGGTAAATCAGCGGCTCCTGTCATAATAATGTCCCTTCAGGAGCCTGATCTGATGCTGTAAATTTACTGGCAGTGTTCATCTTGGCATTACTGAGCTGGATGGTGCTGGAAATAGGCGCGGGGACGTGAGTTCATACACTCACACAACCACAAACAGACAGCAGCGTACAAGCAAACACACAACCACTAATCAAGCTCCTCTTTGGTAAAATAAAGATTTAGTGTCAGTCACACAGCCTTTGTGATTGATTGTAAATAACAGCTTTAGTGCTAGCGGTCTTTCTCTTTGTGGGAGGAGGTGTGTATTAGCGTGTGTACATGTGTGTGTTTGTGTGCGTGTGTGTGAGAAAGCCAAGGTAATTAGGTAATCAACAGCTGTGCCAGGCAGACAGGAAGCGGCTTGTTAAGAAACTGAAACGGAGATGGAAGCAGATAATGAGAGAGAAGGAGCCGCAGAATGAGCCACATATAAACAGAAAGAAACAACAGAAAAGAAACCCGGTATCAAAACCCGAAAACCGAAGAGGAGTGGTGGGAAGCTGGGCCGGGTGCGACGGAGGGAAGCATCAGGTGTCAGGACAGGTGCTGGGGCCATGAAACGCAAGGAAAGCTTTTATTAGCAGGCGGAACCAATTATTGGCAGCTTGAGGGGAAGGATGCTTTTCTCTGTCGCACCAGGAAGCAAAAACAAACCTGTGTGGAGAAGCGTTATTTTGCTTTTCCACTGTCACACGCTCGTTGTTGGGCTCTGTGGGTGCGACAATCAGCAAACGTGCACAAACAGAAACAAAACAGTTGAAGAGTGAAGGTCGGAGGGAAGGAAGATCACCGGGTAAATCCCATAATACACACCTCAGAGAGGTGAGTCAGAGCCCACCACCAACACAGCGCTGCCTCCTTCCACCCGGCCACAGTCACACTATGAGCAAACTATGACTCACTGAACACCGGCACCGAGGTTGTGATGTGTTCTGAGGAGTGGGAACAGAAGTTTGGAAGTAATCAAACATAAAGTAGGTCATTAGTACCTCGGATGATTGAATGCGCTGCCACAAACATGATGTTATCAACAGAGGCGCCAGGAGACGCGATGACATTCGATTGGCGAGTCCTCTCCCGAGGAGTAAATAAATGTATAGATGGAATGGAAGCAGGCAGCGATCCCGGTTCATCCCTTCACGTTTACACCACAAACCTTAGAGGCATTTACCAAGTCGGAGCTTCAAGCCCTGACATTTGTTGCTCCTGTGTCTCCGTTTTCCCCCCATCGTCCCCCTACTGTTCACTGGATGTTCACAGGAGCCTGGAATCAAAGGCCGCACTTTCATCTCCGCTCCCTCCTCTCCTCCCACCCCCGACGTCGCCTCCCCCCGTCTTTCACATGCTTCTCTTCCCAGGCCGTGTGAGCGCGGGGCCACAGCCGCGCTCAGTCTGCAGCTGCTCGTCGCCTTCCTCTCGGTCCTTTACTCCCTTTGACGCCGTTTCCCCTCCTCTGGCTCACAGCTAAAAATACAAGCATTCACCAGAACAATAAAAAGAAAAGGGAGAAAAACAGCTCTCTCACGTTTAGTTCCTCGCTCCCCTTCCCCTTTCTATTAACTTGCTGTTAAAGTGAAAAATTATTCAGACAAAGCAAAGATATCGATCCTTCCTTTGCTTCACTATCTTCCCTCCTTCTCTCTCAAAGTGGGTTTTACAATCTGCAGATTTAAACGTATCTCACTTTCGGCGAACCCTTTTCTTCTTTACACATCTCTTTGTCTTCAAAAGCACAAAGTATCGATCGCAGTCGCACAGTCGCGGGCTGGGTGTCAAACCGTAGCGTGGCCTCGGGAATCAACTACTAGCCTATATCGTTTTTCTTCCCTCGAGGAGCCTTTCAGACAAGAGATGAGAGATCCTCAAGAACTTCAGTCACCAGACAAACAAGCTCCCCTGATGTCACTGCTGTTTACATCCTTCAACAAAGACTTGTTATTTACTTAACACTTTAAACTAACGTGATTAGATTAGATGTGCCAAATCAAGTTAAATACGCCAATATAGACAGATTGGAACAGCATCAAAACCTATTAACACATTTGTCTTATTGATGCATCGTCTTCTATGCTGATGGTTTTTATGACCATGTTTGATTCAGTGTTAACAGATGCCTGCGTCCTTTCAGGTTGATCGGATTGTTGGACGCTAAACTTGCACCGGCCTTCAGAATAACCCTTTCTCACACCGCTCCCCTGCCTCGCTCATTGGAAGACGATATTCTGTCCGACACTGTAACAAAGTAAAGCAACTTTTATGTGGTCTCATTCCTTTTCTTCCTCCAGCAGATCCTTTTAGTCTCCTCCAGGGACGCCGAGGCATTCGGTGCCCTCAGTTTGTTTGTGTCGCTCATTCGCTTGTACATGCTTGGGAGCTCTCAAGTCAAGGACACAAACTCGTTTTTTCGGTTGACGTGATGAAAAGAATTCATTAAGCAGCAGCGATGGGACCCTAGGGTTGGCCTCACCTGAGGTTGGGGAGAAGGGAAAGGCAGGAGGGCAAAATAAGAGGAAAAGAGCTGACTGGAAAATGGTGGGACAGAAGGACAAGGCAAAGAAGAGGAAAGCTGGAGATGGGGTGGAGGACAGGACAAACTGAATAGGTGTGAAAGGGAGACGGAGGACATGCAGAACTCTGGGAGGGGAGGAATGGGAATTACAGTAGAGAGCAAAGAGAGAGGAAAGAGGAAGAAAAGCAAAGGGACTGGGACATATCCAGTGTCTGACACCTCCTCACCAACACACACAAACACATCCACGCAGGCAGCTACACCAGGGACGAGGAGTTAGCGTTAGCATCGGCACCACCGCTCGCTCTATGACACGGAACATCTCTGAGGACAGGGACTCAAACACGCAGGGTCTGCGTAGGTCGCCTTAATTAGCCACACATCCCGCTACGCAGGCTCCCGAAGGAGTTAAACAGGGGCGTGGAGCAGGAGGAGACGAAGGATGGGGGAGAGAGGAGGCACGGAGAGGAGCAGGAGTGGGAACGAGGGAGGAAGGGGTATTAGAGCAGGGGGAATAAGCCAATGGGACAGGAAGGTTATTTAAAGCATGGCCTACAAAAACATCCTGAAAAGTACAGTGTTTGCATGCATGATATGAGCCCATGCATTAAATGTGTCCCGGACCACGCACGCGTATTTACCGCATGGTCCAATACATCAGCGCATGCGTGTGTGCGCGTGGCCGTGCCTTTACAGTGCGCCTCCATATGTGTATGCATATGAGTGCTCAGGTGGCCAGGGTCATTTCAGTGAGTGACAGAATGATGCTAGGCAGGGCCGTACACATAAACCCCATCCATATCTGTGAGGCCTAATTAGCCAGCCCAGGTCATTGTGCAGGAGCTTGACAGAGTGCTGGAGCACAGGAACACTCAGCAAACCACACATAATGAACACAAATGCTGCCTTTATTCCTCCAAATCCCACTTCATCCTAACTGTCTTGATGTCCTTTTCCCTGTAATTGACAGCTGGTGCTTTCCTTCCCATCTATGAATTGTCTCACAACCCACTGAATTACAGTAACTTTTGTTGAGACATCACTTTTTACTAAGTGCTTCCTGAGCCGACGCCGCGGTGCAAACACAGTAAACAGCATGTCTGGGGGACTCACATAGGTCAACGAAACTTAATTGGACGACAGTCCGATCTCCGGAGGACGCGCGCTGCGGTGACGCTCGCAGACAAGCAGATGGATCCCAGCTGAAGAAGCCCAAAGTTAAATCGGATTCGTTCTGATGACCCCTGCTCCCAAAAGTCTCACCTTGCAGCATGACAGGTTTATTTTAGGAGGCTTTATTCACTTGCCAGTAGCTGTTTTTTCTCACTGTGCCGTCGGTGTGAATAAAAACGCCTCAGTGGTTTGAAACAAAGAAAACTCTCAGGGACACATTTCGCTTTGATTAAACCTGTATTTAAAAATGTTAGTTAGATTTCTCCATTGAATCTCTTTTGCTCTTTCACCTTATCCTTTCCTCCCTTTTGCTTCATTCCTCTACAAAGCAAGAATTAACAGTTCTCGACTGGACAGTAGAGAAATGTGTTGTAGACATTTATACTGTACGACAAACAAAACTGTCCAGAGTGGTTAACCTGCCAGCATCTAGAGAGGAGTAATACTATAAAGGGTGAACGCCACCGCCGCTGCTTCAAAACGCTGCAGAGCAATCAAATGCACTGTTTAAGAATCTG
The DNA here is from genome assembly GCF_900634795.4 of Betta splendens. NCBI lineage: Eukaryota > Metazoa > Chordata > Actinopteri > Anabantiformes > Osphronemidae > Betta > Betta splendens. Next base: position 26,594,822 of record NC_040889.2, on the reverse strand, counting down.
TATGCACCTGCAGAAACACATTTCAGGAACAATTCGATGCAGTCAAGTGAATAGAGAAGAGGCAAAGAGCAATAAACACAGACTATTACTACTGGTCATTTCCCCGGCTCACGGCTGAAGGACCCCCACAGACCAGTTGTGTGCTCTGTACCAGCTGTGTTCTTGTATTATTGTCTTACATTTTACAGCCAAAGGTTGAGTTCTTGAAATAGAGTGTATAAAACCCATTATAATAAACAGGAAGCCGACTGAGGATGTAAAGAGTTAGTCGTCCAATCATACGTCCAACGTTTGCCTTCAGCTTAACCCGGGTCAAGGGTTTTGATAACTGATGCCCATTCAGGCTCATTTGTGATTGTGGGGCTGCATAATAAATTCTACTTCCCATGAACAGCTACTTGGAGCTACATCAACAGCAAACGAGCATAATAAGGAGTGAATTAGGGCCGTGAGCCAACGCCTGGAATGCAATGTCTTCTAATGTAGTTTAGGAGAGAGCAAGCGCACGGAGCCGTCGGTGGCGGCGCTGATGAGGCTCTGTGCGCCTACGTGGGATCAGGGGCATTTTGTTCAGCATAATGTGAGCAAGTGGTTCGGCCCCAGTTAGAGTGATGGGACGGAGACGTGTCCCAGCAAACCGAGTCGGTTCTGCAGGGTCACACTATAAACACGCAATGACTGAAAACGGCATGTGTGTAGGTCTCTGAGAAGAGCTTTGCACATTTATCTCCCCAGGAAACGCAGTCGCAGCATCAGGGCCTCTTTCACGTCTTTGTCTAATTTCTCTTTCGTCCACTCGGCCTTTCTTCCCCTCTGCGCCCCTCTGGCCTTCCTGGCAGACAGCCGCCGTTCCTTCCATCCGTTCACTGTGTTCAGAATCTCCCACTGTGCCAACTGAGACTGCAGACATCTTGGCCCCACGTCTGTGCTGTGTGAGCGTATCCCAGGGAGACTGTCAGCAGCCGGACAAAGGCTCCTCGTTGAGTTAGTTTGTGTAAAACCATACAACACTTGACCCCCGAACTCTGCATGCTTTCACGGTGCCTATTTATTTCAGGGTCATTTGATAAACAAAGCAACGAAGTTTACTTGCCCTGAAGCTCTGGTACAGTCCAGTATTTCCACTGATGAACAACCATATCATTTAATGCTGTGAAAACAGGGAACGTTAGCCGACTTCCACGCCTCCTCCACAGATTATTTTAAGTACACACACACTAGTATTTTGGACTGTGCAGCAGCTGCAGGTACGACAGTGAAGTCACTGTGAGCAGGGACCTGGGGTGAAATGCAAACTTCATTCTTATATGGAACACACGCACGCACGCAAGCAGCCAGATAAATAGCATGACCCCGAAACGGATGGTGCATTAGCCCAGTTCTGGTATCGAACCACCGCCATTAGCAGAGTTAATCTATAGGTGTAACTGTGATCATGAAACAGAGCAGCGCTCCGTTCGGCTATGGCACATTTTCCTTATTTAACCCAGCAGACAAACAAAAGACACGTCGAGCCCGTTCCACTTTGAGTTAGTTTTAATATATTTAACGCGCACGTGATGAAAAGAGAGAAAACTATTTTACGAGCGAGACAAAACTCGAGGGATGCTGTGAGACTGATTAATAATATCAGCTCGACGCTGAAAACTCAACAAGGTCAACAAAAGCGGCATCGCACGTAAATGGAAAGCGACAAAAATAATGCAACATATTGGCTCGGGATAATATGCAAAGCAGGATTACGGCGTATAATATCGTGATATAAAACAATGTGGAAATAGCATAAACAGGGCCAGATGAATGAATAATAACTTGAAATGATAATCGAAATTAATTCCAACAAAAGACAAATACTGCTGGAGGGTGTCTCAGCGGTGGATTGTGAGGGAGAGGAGGCGCACATGCACTTCCAGACATCTCATTATACTGTATTTTCCGTAGCACTGGAACGCAGCAGCAGACGGGCAGGGAAGCAGAACTAAGCAGAGTGTCAATAACGCAGTGTGACGGTGCTGTGTAATTATAGCTGAAATGCATCAAAACCATAAAACAGTGGAAAATATACAAATAATGAATAATTACACTATAATCAAAATCAATAGGGAAACAAATGAAAGCCATCACAGAGCTTTGATCCAAACTTTTGCACAAACGGGCGGCTGTGATGGAAAAAAGGAGGCCAGATGATGTTACAGTAACTTCGTTGCATCATGATCAACAATAAGCACGTTTCTCATTTCCTACATAACCTACATACATATATATATGCAAAACCTGCACGTATGTAGAACAACACCCACCTCCAGAACCCGAACCAGAATGCGCCCACGCTGCCTCTAATTGCTGCATCCGCTTAGCGTGTGCGCGCGCGCTCGCTATTGTGCGCATGCCGGCGATCAGCGCGTGGCGTCGGCTCGCATCACATCACAGCGCAACAATAGGTGGCAGGAATCATTTCAAGAGATTAATTGTTGAGGTAGTAATTATTGCCGCCCTCTCATTCATAAAAAAAGCACACTCACTGTTTCATGTCTCACCCAGTAATATCTCATTAGAGATTAATACAGATCAGCTCTTTTAATTAGGCGCCCGCCCACGCCGCCGCTGATAAAAGCCTGTGATCTCGCTCGTCTGTGTGTTGTCTGCGGCGTCACATCCACCGCCAGTCTTTGTACTTCTGCAAAAGTAGAAGAAAAGCGCCGGCCCGCGCGTGTGCATCAGTACAGGATCTGTGCCTCCACGGCCTAATCGGAGCTGCGAGGCAGCTCGTGCGAGTCGCTCTCTCCTGAACCGGTTTCCAAAGCATCGCTTTCGGAGTTCACGGCGCCTCTCGAGTTTCTCCTTCAGGCCCGGACGCGTGGAAAAGCTCTGGAATTTAAGCAGCATTTAGTATCAACTCCATCTCAGCGCATCAAACAACACCGTGGTGATGGATGACAACGGGCCAGGAAAATGACTTCTGTGCCTCGAGGCCACGACGCCTGGCACATCCCAAAATCCATCAAAAGCCTTCAGTTTTTCAGCCACCGTGAAGAAGTGCGACGCAGGAGCATGAATCCAGCTTTTGTCTGCTTCCATGAGGCCAAAGAAAATCCAAGGGCTGTGATGCAAAATCTAAAACATCATCAAAATGAGAATTCTGATGGAGCGGCGACAGTAACTATGGCAACGGGGCTTAGCAAACAGAGCTTTCTCTGCCAGTTTAAAAGTTCTCAAAGCATCGCATGCAAACTTTTAACTGTCGGAAGCTTTGAATCTGAAAACTCAGAACTGTCGTGTCATCACTTTAATTTCCTTCTGTAGCACATTTGGATTGTTCGTTGCTGCTGATGCTGTTCATCAGTCATGGCTAAGTGTGGCTAACGGCTAGCTAAGTGGCGCTAATTGAGCTGGGGTTGTGCAATAACAGTTTCACGCAAGAGGGAGTCATTCATCAGTTCTTGTCCCACTTAAGCGGGTTGGAGAAGAAGAGAAGGAGGCGAGAGGAGAAAGTGTAGGATCAGACAGACTGGAGATGAATCTGAACCAAGAAAGGCTCCACACCAGCTCACGGGGTGAAACAGACAGGACCACACACAGGTACTGTCCAGACACCATCATGTGCAAACTCCTCTGAGTCTGTTGAATGTGTGAATCACTGTAACCGTTGCTCTCACCTTTGTCAAACAGTAACAATTTGTGTTAACCAACGTCAACACCAGCTCAGGACCAACAGTCGCTTTTTATTTCAATCTTTTCAGAATAAAAGCCTTTGACTTGGACCTTGTAGCTTCTTTTGTGAGTCAAACCAGTTGGTATTTCCTGCCTCAGAGCTTCTTTAATTCATTAAATTAATTTCTCTTCATTGTTACACGTCCGTTGTCATGCTTTGATAATTCCTTTTAAGTCTGTCTTCGTTTGATATCTCGTTTCCTCGTCCTGACCCACACATATTTAGTTTGTTTGTTATTTCTGCGTCGCTGCTATGCAAAAGGAAATCAATCTATCACAACAAAACACTGGGATTATGCTTCACGTCAGCAAATCGTGGAGCCTCACCCCCACCACCAAACACACACACACACACACACACACACACACACACACACACACACACACACACACACACACACACACACACACACACACACGTCCTACAAGGGCACAGCAATTACAGCGGAAAAGGCAGATTTAGCATGGCACGTGGGTCAGTGCTCTCTGCAGCTGTTTGTGAGCCCACCCTCCGCGTTCTGTTGTGTTCTACATGCTGTGCATGTGTGTAGAACACAGCACACGATCCATATGGCACATGATTCATAAGCATCTCTACAGCTTTCTGTTACAATGCTCAGAGGTGAACGTTTCCTGCCACAGCGTCGACCTGATGAACAGTAAGAACCAAGTGTAAACTATGCACTTCCATTCACGCGGATTCGGGCCTTAAACTTTAATAATGAAATGCTCCACACACACAAAGCAGGACGTGGAGCTGCAGCCGTACCTCTCTGCGGTGGAGGACGCCTTCCTCTGACACATCACCGCCAGCGAGCTGCTTCCCGGCGCCATGTCCTGTTTGATCTCCCACGCAACCAGGTTGCTGGGCTTCACAGCCAGGAAGTTGATGCCTGACTGGAACCACACCCTGCACACAGGAGGGGGAGAAAGAACAGACAGTCAAACAGCAGCACAGCGTAAACAGAGCGGGACGCGGCTCCGCCGTCAGCTCGGCCGACTTAGCTTCACATTCAATTTGCTTCCCCTGCCCCGATTTTCTCGCCCGTTTTCTTTAATCCCTGGTGCGCGCCCTGCTCTCATTGTATAAAACGTCTTTTAAAATTGATTCACGCAGCATGCTGCCGCCTCCCACGTCTGTTTTGATGGAAAAAGACAAAAGAGTGACAGGAGAGGCTCCTCTGGAAGTTTTTCCCCACGTAAATGCTGCGTGTGACTGGATGCAGCTCAGCCAGAGATCACGTGTGATCTACAGAATGCGGAGCCGCGTTCCTGATTGGAGCTGAGACTCTCCCTCCTCCTGCTCTTTTTCCTCTGGAAATATTTATTCTCCTCCTCAGTATTTTCACCAAATCTAATTTCCTACCTGTGTCTTTGACCTTTGACCTTCCTTCACAGCTGTTGATCTCAGCCTTGCTCTCCCTCTCTTTATCTCCTCTCGCTCCTCTTATTATGTTTATCCACTTTTTCATATCTCATTCCTCTCATCCAAGTCGTCCGTTACCCAGATGATTTCATCTTCTATTTCTCTTTCCTCCTGCTCTCTGAATTAAGCCTCCAAATGTACCTTGCGGTTTCCCATCATTCCCTCGCTCCTTCCTCTGCTTTGTTTTTCTTACCTCTTTCATCCCTCAGACTTCCCTTTCTTCTTTGTCTTCATCCCTTTCTTGTTCTCTCTCCCTCCACCCTTCTCTCTGCCCCTCTTCCATGATTCCCTCCGTCTCTAATCCGTCCTGGTGTGTTCTGTTCTATTTATCACCTTGACGAGACCCTCCCTCACTTTATGAGCGCACATGCACACAAGCTTGTTTACGGCTTTTCTTATTAACACACAACAAACACCAACACAGGTGCATTCTCCAATAAACTCTTCCCTTTAAACACAGGAAACTGCCAGTGCCTGTTTCCTTCCTCATTATTATATTTTTGTTTGTGTTGCTTTATGTTGTGCCAGAAGCTGCCTGCAAATATGTCATGATGGTCCCTTGATATGTTCTGTACATGTTTGTGTTTGTTGTATGTGTGTGTGCGCTGAATAATAAGACTTGGTGCTTGAGACAAGGGAAGGACCCTCTTGTGAGAACTTTAAAACTCACTTTATTCTCTTTCCCTGTGAACTGTTTTTTTAAAATGCTCCCCAGTCGACCATTGTTTTTTCTTGCTTATGTGCCACGTTAGGAGAATTGAGGAAATTGGATGTGAAAAGTTGCAAAAAGAAGTTTTGCAAGTGCTCATTGTTTGAGGTTTATGCAAGATGTCAAGTAAAGTACAGTTCTGCACCTGAGTAAAAAAAACTGAAGGAGACATAAAAGTAACAGGCCATCGGCCAAAACTTGTCTATTATAAGTCAATAACTTAAACCACCAAACCAGGGTTCTTTCAATATAAAGACATGACGATGGTTTTTACAACAAATATCGTCAATAGTTTCATCGGTGCTAAATAGGTTTTACATTTTCCTGGCAAATTAGCTTTTGTGGAGGTGCAGGAGGTCATTTACAATAAATAACTCATGCTTAAGGTGGGAGACAGTCACGAGGAAGGACCCTGTGTTCAGCCCCATAAAGCATCTGTAAGCTCATTGTTCTGGGTTTACCACCTGGAACATTACTGCTGACGGCACCTCCTTCCCTCATCCACCCCGTCGCCACTCGCACCATCAAGCAGTTCTAAATGGAAAACAATGATGAAGTCATTTTACGCTCTGCGCCCAAACAACAGAGCTGCTGAAGAGTCCAACGTGTCAAAAGCAGGAAAAGATGACGCCGGAGCTCGGAGGAACCGATGCGCCGGTAGCTGCCTGGACCAGAAACACACAGGGAGGTCTAGTGTTGCGTCCGGCTCGCTGGACCGTTGCCCATTAACATTAACAAGGCTGTAACGTGTCAGACATGTTGCGTTCATGCATTATTCATTGCGTCACGGTTGGCCGTGAGCATCAGCCGTTGTTGTCCACTGTCAGGTCATCTGCAGCCGCCACTGACTCCACCTCCTATTGGTCCTGCTGCTGCTCACCTGTTGATTCCACCCGCTGAGCTTCTTCCTTACCTGCTTTACCCGCTTTGCCTTTATGAATAAAGGTAAATGGGTTGAGTGAGTGGTGACAGACTCTGGGATGTGCACATAGAGGCTGCACGTACAACCAAACAAATGGATGCAGTCATTTCTGACTACAGGTGTACTTGTACAGTGGTTGTAGTCTGGTATATTTTATTCTACTCTAAACTTTATGCATATACTCAGCTTCACATATGCTCTCACCAAAAGGACATTTTTGCATTTCATAAACACTCTTACACCATTGTAAATTCATCACAGCGTGTTGGCAGGGGACCAGTTCCCCGAAGTCGAAAAGCAACGAACTGCAGGTTCAGTCAGGTGCATTTAAAAACAGGGTCGGGTTTTTAGTGAGGATGCAGCTTTTAGTGGTTGTCAGTTTATCCCTGAAACTCAGACATGATGTGTGTTGGAGGAGGCAGATTGATTTTACTTGCCTGCTGTGCGACACACACACACACACACACACACACACACACACACACACACACACACACACACACACACACACACACACACACACACACACACAGTCACATATGGAAGGAAACACAGTAACACTGCTGTCCCACGGTGCATCTGTCAGGACTTGGGTGTATGTGTGTGCACGTCTGTCAAGAAGCAGGATGATGGACAAGGCTCCGTCCCTAAGCTGCCTCTGTCAGATCTGAGTACAGCAGCGGAGCCTGACAACTGTCTGTTCCTTTCCCTTTCCCTCCGACTCTTGTTTAGGTAATGCAGGAAGACACGTGAAACTCCTCCGACTCTCCGCTCGGCCTCGTTCACCTCCTCCTGCCTGTATCAACCTCTCGCTTGGTTTTCATTTGACTGATGCTGCGTCTCTAACATATTCTGATCGACTAACGAGCCTGAACAGATCACATTTAAAGATGCAATATTTTCTCTCCCTTTCTAATTTTCTTCTCAGATTGAAGAAAACGTTTCTCATTTTATCTGTGCAATAACAATTTCAGTGTAATCTATTGAAAACTTTATTTACAGCATGAAACACTGACCCGACACCCACTCCTCCCTGGTGACACACATTCCCAGCCACAGTCTGCTGCTGTTGGATATTGAGTAGCTCGCGGAGCATTACAATTGATTTTCTTTTCCTTTATTTCTGAGGCAGTGCCTTGTTTATAGGCACCTCAATACTAGTTTTCCAAGCGGAAAAATAAAGAGTAAGTGGAGTGAAAAGCAAAGGACATTAAGCCAAAAGGCGACAGTGTGAATAAAGTTTCCCTTTGCTCTTTTAAATCACAGCAGTGAGCCTGGAAATGCACACGTGTTGTCGGCGTAATTAGGCTTTCTTTGTGGAGTGTTTTATGTGTTTTATAAGCCTCGCAGGGCCGATGTTCACTAATTTATGCAGGTTGCAGCTCCGTTGTATTTTGGCTCTTTCTCCAACAGATGTTTTGGAAATGCAGGTTTTGTGTCATCTTTATTTGCTGCTTGATTATTGGAACAGACTGGATCAGTTGTTATATCAACAGACTGGACGGGCGGATTTTAAAGTTCGTAAAGTTTTGTAAAGTTTGTCTGGGTTATGTTACATTTCTGCCCTGTGGTACGTGTGTACATGCCAGCGAACCTTATTTTGAAAAGACTTTCAATCTGGCCTCTCTTCTGCAGCTGAAAGGCGCGGGTCCGTCCAACAAGCCTCGCAGGCTTTCACGTTGTGTTAGACCATCACGTTTCATGATGGTAAACAGTCTTTTATGATCGAGCAGGACGCCTAAAGCTATTACAGTTCATGTGCCCCCCTTGCATGCATTATTTTGATGTTCTTTTCACCTTATCAGTTTTTCATGAGTGATTCTGCAGCTGAATAAATATGATACTTTCAAGTTGCGGGCAAAACGTGGAAAAAAGGAGCGCCAAACAAATAATTAAAGACATACAGCAAAGCCTCAAACCAATTTCCCAGTCTGCAGAGGATGACATTACAAAGTTCGTGTGCTATAATGTGATACAGCTGCTAACGTAGACCTTCATAAGATGCTCCAGATCGGAACCTGTCTGTCTGTGATGTGGGAGGAAAAGTGGGTCATGTGTTTCAGCATCCCCTTAAAGAACATCCAGCTCACTGTTAAACTCCGTAGACAACCTTAAAGCTCAAGGCTGCTGTGTCAGCCTCATCCTGTCCTGTGTCCATTTGGGTGCTTGTTCCCTTTCATTTCATGTCTCATCTGTTCCACCATCTGCTTTTTAGAAGGAACTGCCACTTATCCAAAGGCATGAAGCCTAGTGCAGCTAAAGTCAGTGACTTACCACAGTTGTGTTCTGCTCCTCGACTCTGTGTCTAAGGTAAATCCAAACCAAAACCACAGGCATGAAGTGTGTACGTCTTTGTTTGTCACTTCATGATGGACATAATGTTCAGGAGGTTTTAGTAGCTTCCTTTTAGGAACAAACGTCTGATGAGTGAATGACAACCTGAGCCACAAACACAGATGGACTCCTCTTCTGCTGCTTCCTCCTCACATATAGTGAAGGAAATTAAAAGCTGCATCCATCATGTTAAAACCCAAGATCTGATCTAAATGGAAACGAACCCGAGGCCTTAATGTGTGTTATGAGCCAAAGACAGCAGCAGATGCGTCTACGAGGCGAGCGTGAACAAAGACACTCATCTCGTCTGAACGTTTAGAGACTTGGAAACTGGAGGGAGAAATTATAGATGTCCGGTTGAACCTGTTCATCCTGCAGCCAAACAAACGCGTGTCTAACAGCAAACTTCCATCTGGGTGTGTGGAGACGCTTGTTGTTGCTCACTGCTCCGCTCAGAGCAGCAAAACCTCTATATAACAGAATAACAGAAGAAAAATACGATTTATTATGAAAAAGTTTGCCAAGATTTCCCATAGTTCAAATTGCCTCATTGTTAATTCATGATTTAATGAGAACAACACCAGGCAAGAGCTCGGGAAGCTCAGACAGATGTTCGGCACCACCTGCATCATTGTCAGCACATTCTGCGAAAGCTGCCGTCATTGGACATGAGTGGTATTTAAATGAGTCAACTGTCAAATCATTAAAACCGTGTTTTCTGTGTGCAGATCGCGCGTTCAAAGAGCGCAGGGTTACTTTCTTTTCACGAGTGACGAGCTGTCGACAGCTCGGGAGTCGAGGAAGTTAGCGCTTGGAACAAGTTGGGAGGTCTTAGCAAAGCTGCAAACTTAGTGCTACGATGCGACGCTCTCCACCTGTGATGGTGCAAAGCTCTTGGCTCATCAGCTTGACGTTACATGAGGGCTGTGATGACGGGGAAGCAGGTTTGTGTTGTATGAAAAGTCTGCTTAACGTCTTTAGAGCAGATTGAGGCTTGTTGCATTGGGGGCAGTTCCTCCACTGGTTGCTTTGGATCTATTTCTGTGCTGACGCCGACTGTAAAGAGCAGGTAGAGGAGGCCATTAAAAGACTGCAGGCACGTTTTGAAGTTGGGCAGATGAACAGATTGGAAGTCAAGGGGGTTTGAAACTTCTGAATGAACAGGTGGGATTGTTTTTAAGCCGGGGTGAGACAGATGGGAAGCAGGAAGCTCATCATAAACAGTTGTTGAAGATTTTAAAGACGGGTGTGAAAATGTTGGTCAAGGATCAGCTGTGGGTGTGTGAGCATCTGCTTTGTCATTCCACACGCTTCTACTTTGAATCTCTCCTCCCCCCTTTCATCCTGTTCCCTTTAGGCCCTCGTTCGCTCCTTCCTGTGGCGTCTCTTCCTCTGTGGTGATGGATCCTTTGTGTCTCTGCCGCTCTTGACTTTTTGATGCCTCGCACTCTCGCGGCCTTTGTGTACATTGTTCTCTGTCATTTACCTTCACTCTCAGAGACAAATACTGTCACATAAATATTCCACAGCAAAGCTTGCAAACAGCCTTGAAATCAGATTTTTGGTTTTTAAATAAACTCGTGACCATGACCCACTGACCTGATCAGTCCAAGGAAAATGAAGTGTAGTAAACAGGCCTATTAGAGTTATAAAAACTGTTGTTACTGACTCCTCATAAACATTTGTACATCGTAAATAGTGATTATTAAACATTTCATGTCACTACCACACTATAATTAAATGAATAGGTTTGTTAATTATGTTTAATGACTGTATTTTATTTTGTCAAAGGAAGTTAACTTTTACAGTGCAGCCCAGGAGACCACTGCTTGATGAGAGTCTCCTATCAAGCCTCCACGGTTTAACCGTGACAGTCACCTGCATCTAATCTTAATAAAGTAGTTTAGGATACGAAGCGGAAGTCTTGTCCCAGGTGGTAGAACGCCAGGAAATGTTTGTTCTGATTGTGCGTTTCCAGTTTGTGCCCGTGTAATCGATCGAAAGGAGTCACTGTAGTGTATTGATAAGTAAAAGTTGGAAAACCTCTGATGAGAACAGCTTAACGGCCCCTGACGGAACAATTCCCATCACCAGCTATTTGCTGCGATGCATCCAATTCCTAATATCCACTTAGTAGATGCTCATGCATTTTGATAACAAGTGTGTAAAAAGTCTATCATCAACAACATGTTTTGGTTTAAGGTTGTGGCTTTTGTGCCTTTGCGAGCAAGGACAGCGTTTGTGTTTCACCGATGAAACGTGAAAATAACGCGTCTTGACTGGTCGACAGCTTCACACGCTTCAAAGTGTAATCTGCTAAATTTCACCTACAGTGTGTAGTCTTTAAATTCCGTAATGAGCCACATGCAAAATGACCTTTCCTGAAATAGAGACGCGCACACACACACACACACACACACACACACACACACACACACACACACACACACACACACACACACACACACACACACACACACACACACACACACACACACACACTCTCCACAGAGACCACCTCTCTCTCTGAGCAGCTGGCTCCCACTTATATAAGTTTACTGCAAATGATTATTGTGTAATAAGATGAAAGCTGCTGCAAAACAGAGAGTGTGTGTACATGAAACAAACATACGAACGCCCCTAAAGCTCATGCTTCTCTGTTGCCCATACACACGTTGGCTTGTGTTAAATATGCATGAACGCAGAGCATTGCATCAGTTGCCTTCTGCTCCAGACCCGGCCTGTGTTTTACGCGGCTGTTGACAGGAGCCCTGAGCTCCAGCAGCCCTGCAGTCGTCCTCACAGACGCCTGTTGTAACTCACGCATCCATCTCTCATCTGTCCTAAACACGCACTCAAAGGACCACAGTCTGCAGGACTCCAACGTAAGGAATGACCGCTTGCGTTCACCATGTGAGCTACACGTCCAGGCCACAGCGTTAGAGGCCTCACACCCACTGCAGCCTTGACTTCATGATTCACAACCATGACTCTGGTTTTCATTTGCCAGCTGCCAAAGCTTTAACGGTCCTCAGCCATATTCCTACCCAACAGTTACATTCATGAGCTGAAAGCTGCTGATTTACAGCAAATGCAACCACTGCAATTATGCAGTGAAGAGATTTTGGGCCAGAGCAGCGTTTTCACGTGTGAAAGGGGGTTTGTGTGAGTTAAAACCTCTCCACTCTGATCTCACTGTATTTAACACTTTAGGTGCTGCTTCTCCCATTAACACGCACAATCACACGCAGATATAAACACGTACACTATAGTAGAGTTCAAACCAACCGAGGGGCAGCTCAGGGTGCAGCGTGTTGCCCAAGGGCACGTCAGCATATGGCAGCAGGGAATCAAACCACTGACCACAAGCCGTCACATCTGCTTTATGGTGGTTCATGCCCAAACCCAACTGTATGCAGTTGGCATGTTTATCTGCTGTGACGACAGACTCCTCTGAGCACGATCTTCAGGAAGCTGAAATCTAGTTTAGTGCGTCTCGTAAAAGAAGCCTGTGATTGAACAAGTTACGATGCAGTTTAGTTTTTCAAGTTTACAATTAAGTTACAATCGTCGCTAATGACCTTAAAATTAGATGTGGCCTGGAGGCACCGCCATGAAAATAGACAATCAGCAGGATCTGATTAACAAATCAGCGACATAAAGCCGCGAATGGTGAAAGTTTACATGTTTGTAATGCATGAGCTTGATGTGTGATAATAAAAGTGACTTGTGGAGCTTCATCAGTACGACTGTGAGGAGTAAACGTGTTCTTAGCACTGATTGGATCTCTGAACTAATGCCAACGTAAGGCAGCAGCGGTTCAACGCGCAGGCAGGAACGTGTGGGACATTTACAGGCGTCTGTAACGTCTGTCCACGCGTTGAAGCAGGGCACCGATAATCAAATCTACACAGCTTGACGTTTGGATCCTGGACCCCTTTCAAATAAACAACCACTCACACGTGGAATCAAGCCGCCCACGCTACATCCCACCACACACGGGATTAGAATGACATATTTCTCTGCAAACAAAGACGCAGACAATAGTTGGGGGGGCTGTTGGCTGCTGCAGTAGCTTCAAGCTTTTCCTCTGGGCTGAGGTCCCAGATTAGCAGTGTTGCAGCTACGCTCCCACAGATCCCATTCAGCAAGCGGAGACTGGGGTGTTTAAAGAAGACGCTTTCAGCAACATGTTGTTGATTTCAAATACGGTTACATAGAATCACACATCGTCCACTCTTCCATCCACTTTCCTTACTGCTTGTCCTCTTAAGAGCCACGAGTCGCTAGGACGCCTTAGCGCCTCCTTCGGTTTAAGGAGGAGGATTTCTGGAGACACAATCTGTCACTGAGGTCAGTTATCAAGACGGACTGTTTGTCTGTCGTGATGATAATGAACAACAGACGCCAGGGACAATATTGGAGCAATATAGGACACTTGCAACAGAGAACTGCTTAGTCAACGCGGCAATAAAGCTCCGCGCAGCTCGTTTGGATGAAAAGATAAAAGTTTAAGAGGCCGTGGCTGCAACCTCCCGTTTATTATGAGCAGAAGGGTTCCAAACCTCACCCCCTCTAAGTAAGAAGATGGCAATGAGATGACAATTATCGTGTGTGTGTGTGTGTGTGTGTGTGTGTGTGTGTGTGTGTGTGTGTGTGTGTGTGTGTGTGTGTGTGTATCTGGTTTGACTGGTGTTTTCCACCCAAAGCTGGAGTTATAGTCTACAAATCACACACTAACGTCGCACATTCAAACGATGCACACAATGCACTGACACAAACATACGTTGCTCTCGCATTTGTCAGCCTCGCAGGAAAATCGCTCGATGAGGTAAAACAGAGCGACTAAGTTACCATTTTACCAGGCGGAACAAATGAACAAACAACAAACATGCCAACGAAATCAGCAAACAAAAGGTTACGGCAACAAACACAGCTGGGAGCAGAGTCAGTAATAAGACGGCACCCGCTGGAGTCAGCGGTGCATTCTGGGAAGGGAACAGAACAACAGTGTGTGTCACACGAGGCTGGCACGCTGACAGACGCACACAAGCGCACAGCAACAGGTGAGCTGGAAACAATGCGTGACAGCCATGCTTCGTTTGGCTTCACTACGGAGCAAACGCACAAAGGAAACTATACAGAAACCTAAGTCTGTAAACGCTGCTCGTTAACAAATATACTGGGCTTTAATAAATGTATTTAAAGGCAGATTTTAGATGCTAGACAGTAGCGTGGACGCTACATTGGTACATTGGGTATTAAAATGAGTGAGTGCCAGACGTGTCAGGTCAGAATGACCCTGTTGAACAAAGATGTTTTGTGTTTGTCAGTGATTCACTACTACTTGACAAAAGAAATGAATATTCTACGCACATTATAGACGGAAATAAAGTGCAGCTAAAGGACCGCGTCAGGAAATTCTAAGCGCTCAGACGACGGTTTGGTCCCTAACTGCTCCTACCACCGCTAATGCTAGGCCGCTAATGCTAGGCCGCTAATGCTACGCCGCTACCGTGAGGCCGACGCTGAGGCCGGCTTAACACACTCTCACAGGTTAAAGCGGCTCATCTGAATTCCAGCTCTCACCGAGGAACGGAGACGGCTTCATGTGAGATCCGTCCTCCGTCACAGGCAGCGGTGAGCCAGAAAACGTGAGGCGAGCCCCAGTATGCAGATTTCACTATGCTAATCTGACGCAGAGCTAAAAGGTTACAGCCGTCGCCTGCTGGTGGAGAGATGCAGCACCTTGGGGTTCCATTACTGTCATCACAATTACAAACCTCAGCAGCGCTGCACTTCACAGTCCCACAGGCTCCTCTTCCTTTGTGCACTTCATAATGCCCACATTTAAATGCAGATTACCTCCAATAAAATAAATAATAACTTATTTATCCTTTCGGATGTACTTCTTATTGAGTTATAGTTTCATTATTTTAATACTTCGCTTCACAGCGATGCGTAATTTGCCTTAAACCTGCAATTTTAAAACTTTGCACAAAGTCGAGTTTATAACCGTTTTCAAGTGAAAAGTTATAATAATATTCCAGCCTGAACGACTCGGAGCTTGTTTCTCTGCCACGGCTCAGGCTGCCCTGCATGGACCCACATCCTCACCAGGATGACAAAGACAAGCATCTTCATCACCACAGTCTTCCTCAACCTGAGGACCTGGTGAGAACACAATGCTGTGAGCCTCCTGAAGCAACACAGCAAAGACAAAGGTGACAGAAACACCGATGTGAATGGGGGGAATGAGATGTACTAAGTGAGACGAGCAATGAAAGAGAGATGAATGAAGGAAGAAAGGGAAATGACAGAACAGGCGCCACGACCTTTAAGGCCTGAAGAGGAATGGATAAACAAATAGAGTTCAGATTGTGTGTGTGTGTCAGCTTCATGCGTGTGCGTGAGCTTGACAGACGTCTCTGTCCCGTCCTGTCTGTCTCTGATCCAGGTGCTGGTGTGTGATAACAGCTCTCCTCCCTTCTGGTCTGACTAAGTCTCCTAACGCAAAAAAACAAAAAAAATAACGGCTTGTTTCTGCTTTGAGAGTCAACTCTCTGGAAGTCATTTAATGGAAAGCTCCAGTGCAGACCTTTAGCTGATTCAGTGTGAATCATACACAATACTGAGTGAACATCAAAATGATGCGCGGCGGTGGGAGCCTAATGGTGAGGCCGGAGGGTCGCACGCTGCTGGTCAACGACACTCTTCTCTTCTTTGTGCTGCTAAAAACAGCAGACGACTCACTGTATGTGGCACCGGGAGGTGGGACGACACCGACGCATGTGCTCAGCAGTTTATAGAAAGCAAAGGAAACAATTAATTTGATGCAAAAACCCCGTCAGCGTCTGCTGTGTGGGAGAGCGGGAACTTCAGGGGAAGCGTTTAAATCTCGTGTCGCGCCCAAATGCGTCCCCCACCAGCAGGAGCGCTGAGCTGGTCTGAGCTGAGCGTCCGGCCGCACCCTCGCTCCCGGCTCCAGGCGCCGCCGTCAGTCTCACTACCTCTGCCTCCACCCCCCTTGGTTCTGCCTGATGGATGGAGCCCCGTCTCATCCTCCTCCGCTCCTCCTCATCCCCTCGCCCGCCCCCCGTCAACCGCACAGAGAGAGAGAGATTTCTGGCGAGGACACGTGCGAGAGGAACTAAAAGCAGGTGGTCAGAGGAGCTGAGACGAGTAATGGGATCCTTTTTTATTTCTACACCGGTTAAGAGTGTCCACTGGACGTGTTAACAGGCAGCAGAGAGGCGCCCGCTGACCCCAGGAAGGACCCAACACTAACACTGTGCTGCCTTTTCCTCAACCTTTCTCTCTTTGTTATCCCTCCATATTTCTCGTCTCCTGGCTTCTATCCTTCCTGACTCCACTTTTACTGTACCTACCTCTCACTCCCTTGTTTCTATCAGGATCCCTTTAGTCGTGCTGCACACATCCCCCTCCCTGTGTCCCCTCAGATTTTCTGACTGAAGCTCTTGTGTAACGACACACTGAGCTCTATAGGTGCCTCTGTAATGATGATGAGGCCGTCTGCGTTCGACTGTAGGTCCCCGTCTGTATCTGTGTCTAACCAGTTTAATTACTGGTTGTTAGATACTCTAAGGCTTGTTGACTGGGAGGGTGGATGGGTACATTGTTTGGATGACTGTTTGCTTGAAGACTGACTGACAGCTCGGCTAGAACGCTGAAGGCTGGATAGTTGTCTGTCACACACACACACACACACACACACACACACACACACACACACACACACACACACACACACACTGATGTGTGTCTGGGAAAACTCAAACAAACACACAGTAAAGTGTCGCTTTATACTGTACACTGTTGTTAAATTCATTGGCAGCTTAATCTCGTCTATCTGTTTAGAGTGACAGTGAATTTGGAAACAAGACTGTGTGACTCAGTCAAAAGGGGCTTTGTGTCGGTCTGCCGTCTGTCACAGGCTGAACCTCAAAAGCAAAGCAAAGAGTAAATGAATTAACGGATCAGTACAAAGTGGCAATTATTTACTAATCACCTGGGATAAATTCCTTTGGACGTTCAAAGTTCAAGAAGTACCACATTTCAGCAGCTGAGAACAGTCGATTCCAGGACGCGACAGTAAATGAGTCGTCTGTGGGTTTAACATACAGCCATTATAAAACTGGCCAGTCGTTGGATCATTGTTATTTTTCAGTTTTTATTACACTGACCTGAAAGACACCGAGATCCGTATCATTTCGCAGCCCCTCCGTGTTTTCTGGCCTAGTAGCTGTTCACTGGAAAACTCATTATACAGACTATTCTCTGTGATCCAATCTGCCCCTGTTGATTCCTCTATTCTCCGTCGGATAAGTGCCGTTCACCCCCCTCCCCGGCTCGTTCTATCCATCCCTCCCACATGCCACCTCCGTGCTGAAGGACTCATTACGTCGCCGGCTCTCCCTCTGTCTCTCTCATCACTCTCCACTGGAGTACTCATTACCGTGTCTTTGTCCCTCATGTCTTTGTTTCTCTAACTTTATGTTCCCTTTATATCTTAACGTCTATCGAATAACGAAGGCACTACGTTGTGTTCTCAGTTCGACACCTAGAACAAACCCTCGGTTTGCTCCATCTGATTTAATCTCCACTTTACATGTTAATATAGGTGGTGGTGTTGGATTTCCTCCCCAAATAGCATCTCTTTACCTGCGCGGTCCTCTTCACAGACACTACTTTAAGGTTCTAGCGTGTTTTCTCTGACCTAAAGCAATTAACTTGCATTATCTCAGGCTTTAACCTTACGCTGGCACAGATCATGCATGGTGACTTTGCATCAGCCAAGCGGCAAATTCATTGGCCTGGAGCAGACTCTTTTGTCACCACCTACTGTTTTCCCTCCTTGTTTGGAAGTTTAGCGGCTCCCCATGATACCGGTTACTGGGAAATGTACACAGAAAATCCAAACAGCGGTGCGTTTATGTTTTATTCATTTTAAATATGATGCAAACTGCATATTGTTGGAACCTAAATCTTGTTTGTGACACTGATGTCATGTGGCACGGCCGCTGCAGTGCAAACACCTGCAGACACAGTCAGGAAGTGAAAATACTCCCGACCAGCCTGATTCACACATTGACGTACTGTGACTGGCCATTAAACAGACCTTGTACTAGAGAGCTGACTGGTGAAACTTAAGGCCGAGCCGCAGACAATGAAGTGTCCTTCCAGCCTGCTTTTAACACCCTGGAACTTTGCTTTAGCATAAAGTTTTTCTCCTGGGATTTTTTTAGCCTTTAATACAATTCTTCATTCCAGGACTCAAAACAATCTCAGCTCAAGCTTCATTTCTATTCCAGAAATAAACAGAAGAAATTTCTTTATTAATTATTGGAGAGATGCAACAACAGAAATCCTGCAAAATGCCAAATCTTAAGTCCTTCAAACAACATAAACAGCTTCATGGAAGTGTAGTTAGGTTGGAAACAGACCATAAGTGCCTCAAATAATTCAGAGGCGAGCGTGTTTGTCCATCAGATCTAAGAGCGTGTGAGGCGGCGTGTAACGTATCTTGGTGGATAGTGTTCCAGGGGGCGGATGAAGATGAGTCCTTCCATGAGGATGCTCGCCTACTAATTACTACATGACTACTTTAATTGATTAACTGACTCTACACTACACATAATAAATAGTAATTGGGAGAAATGAAGGGGGCGAGAGAGAGCAAGACAAAGTGAGCGAGACCGTGGACAAAGAGAATTATGTGAAATGAGGGGGAGACGAAGATAATAAGACAAAGGGAGAAGGAAAGTCCTGAGACCAGTAACAGATGGTGTGTGGACGGAGAAATGAAGGAGATGGATGCTGCCTTCGCGTCTTCACTCTCATCTCTCTTCTCTTACCTGTCCTTCGATTTTTGTCGGCACCTAAATCAAAATTTTCCGCCGTCCGTTCGTCCGGATTCTCCTCACTGTAAATACATTTCGGTTCTGTTCTGTTGTTCTTTGAGCGATTCTGATACAAGAATGAAGCTAAATGTGTTAGTGGAACAATGGGTTTTGTTACGTGTTGCTAAGATTAGAAAAGAAGAGCTTTGCAGAGAAGAAAGGACTGTAGAAAATACCAGTGAGAGTAGAAGCAACTGTGATGCCTTTGTTTTTCAACACGCTGCAAAAAAAACCCCTGCACTGTTAAACTTCTGCTTAGTCCTGGTAGCTGTGGTCAAACGCTCCTCTCATACAACATGAATTCTACTAAATCTATTAATTCTTGTCAAATGAGCATAAATTAAAAGAAAACTGTAAAGATGAAAAGAACAAGGTAGCGAGTTGGAGGAAAAGGAGAAAAAAGTGAGACGGGCGGGTAGAAGTGCAGAGTTTGCTATGAATAATAGCCCATTCGTCAGTGCTAATTTGCTAGGCTAATGTTCTAACTGAGCCTAATGGGGAGATTAGCCGGCGAATTAGCACTGATAAACGAGCAAACATGAAGGACGGTGGTCCATCATGGAGGCAGCCATGTATTCATACCATAGCGCAGCAATGGAAAGCATCTGTTCTAAATGAAAGGCTCAACAATTAAGTGCTCCTCAGTGACACATCAGTGGCTGCTGCCTGGGCGGAAGATAAGGATTTGTCTATTTGAATAAGACAGCAGCTGCTTTGGATTTGTTTAAGAAAAGTTGCAAAAATTGTTATTGTTGAGCATTTAGAATGAAAGAGGCTCGTTATTAAAGGCATCGTATGGCTCCAGCTGAAAAACAGCAGCAGGTAAGAAAGTCTCCTAGAGTGTCCACGGCCACTTACACGCCGGGAAATCTAACACGACGTGGGCTTTCTTTTAATTCCTTCATTAATAAGTAACTTAAGCATTAAAGTTTTAGGCTCTTAGGTGATGCTCTTATCCAGCACCAGTACACAACGAGCACAGCGGTACAGAAAGCTTAAGTTTCCAGGATCACAACGTTACAAACTAGATTACAAGGGTCGGAGCAACGGTGCCCTCGAGACAACAACCCTGTGACTTCTAGAAGGTCTCGCAGCACAGAACACGGCAAGAAAGGAGGCAAAAACAAAAATAGCCAATAATTGGAGCAGTTGAGAAACTCTGTGAAGGACAACACGGGATCCGAGTCCTATTGGATGTCCACCAAACTGTTTCTAATGTACGGGGAGGAACCGTGTCTGGACTGTAAGGGCCTGATTTTAATGTGAGTCTTCAGCGCACACATGCAAAGACAGCTTTTATATGAAATCTTCAGCACGGAGCCGCTGAACACGCATTCTGGGACCTGGTGCCTGGTGTTGGTCCTGTGTGAGAGACAACGCTGAAAGCACCTGCAGGAACTTTCCACGGGCTCATTGTTGGAGTGCCACTTTATGCAACAGCACATAGACTAATACTGTCATGGTAACTGAGCAAGCCAAATAAAAAAGGTTCTGTACAGTTCTGATGCTTTTCACCGGCTCAGTGGGTGAATGCAGCAGCCATTTAGCTGCTGAATTGCGACTGAAAGGGGAGAAAGAGACAGTCACACTTGATCAAGCACAAATAGGGTTATTCTGTGAAGGGAAGAAAGCCACAAGTTGCCTTTTGATTCTTCCAATTACAGAAAGAAAATTTGTAATAAAGCATATTTCTTTACATATGTTGCCAGTTTGTGTGCAGCTCTTTGCATTTCCATCACATACTGTAGTGGCACTGCTTGTTTGGCTGTTACCTCCATACACTTTCCATATAAGCCGCAGACTAACTACTGGTCAAAGCGAATCGTCACTACGGCGGCGCTGGTCTTAAGCAACCAGACGTCGTCTGAGCTCTGTCTTTTTTGATCTCAGCCTCTTCTGAAAATAAAGTGGCCTCTTGCTGTGATAAACGGCCACATACGGTCCTCAGAACAAAAAAGTAGCTGTTGTGTGAGGGGTCGCCTTATCAAAGAAGACATGCCAGCAGTTCCATGTGTTGTTGCTGTGACAGTCCTGGTACAAAGAGCAAATAGATCAGAGTAAAGTAAAGTTGGAGGAATGTTTTTTGAGTTTTTAGGTTTTTGTTTTCCATAGTTTTTAAAAACTATCTACTTAAACTGAAATCTGAAATCCAACAATGAAAATCATCCTACATTTACTTCAAAGAGCTACATTATTATTATATAAGTTTAATACACAGACTGCACACAACACAATGTTTAGGAATTTCATATAATGTATAATCCCTTTTATGGAGATGAAGCCAAAGCGCAGCTGCAGTTCAGCCAGCGCGCAGTAAAAACTGGAACTTCTACAATAGGAACAGCTGTAGCTTATTTCAAGTGGGTCCCAGAATAATAAAACAGACAATATGTTTTCATGAGCCTGGGTCCCAGGCCAAGGAAATAAAACCGTTATTTTCCCAAGGTGGGAAGCTGCAGGAGGGAGTTCCTCTGTTAATAAAGACATCAACAGTTTTTCCCTGCAGGTTGTTAAAATAAATACAAACATATCACACAACTCCTTTTTAAAAGTCTGAGCGCTCAAACACACAGACTAACAGGAGAAAGCTGCCGGTGGATTCCACACGCTGAGGAAGGAGGAACACGCACGGACAATGGACGCAGCACAATAAGCGGCCACGCATTTGCATATGAAGCATCCTGGAAGCAGCACGGGCGGAACCCGACTCAAAGCCCGACCCAGGAATGACGAGACGAGGAGGTGAAAAAGGAAGGAAAATGAATGTGCAAAACTTCCAGCTCGGGACGCTCAGACTCAGTAATTACAAGTGGAGCGGCGATGCCGATCACTGTGAAGTGACGCAGCTATAAACACAGCGAAGCCCTCCCTCCCGACTCGCCTCATTTTCATCTGCTCTGCCTCGGTTTATTTCCCTCGCCCTCGCGCACGCGGAGCCCCACAAAACAACAAACAGCGGCACGCAATCCTGAGGTTGATGCCTGTCACCTTTGTGTACTCAGCCTCTTCCAGGAGCCAGCAATGCAAATAACACCCTCGTGAATATTCATGAGTGATTTGTGATGGGAAGAGAAAGCGAGGGAGGAAGAAAGAAGGAAGGTGGTGACAGGGAGATAGAAGGATGAGGAGGAGGAGAGGAAGCGGAGGTAACGATGGCAGAGGCTGCATTAGGAAAATAAAGATGTCTCTCTGCCTGCTGTTAACCAGTTTACAACACTTACAACTAAGTGCTGCCTTAGAGGGGAGGCGCTAGGGTCAGTATGAGCAGCGTTTACAGGGAGAGGAGGCGTCAGAGGAAAGCGTTGGTCCGGCCTGATGTTTGCTCCGTGGCAGCAGCATCACGGTCCAGTAGTTACAGGACCGGCTGCTGGCGTCAGGTAGAAGCTACACCCAAGCTAACCTTCTGCAGGTCCCCCACATTCTGTGAGCGTGTCAGCTAATATTGGACACATGTTGGACTAATGGCTCTATAAATCTACATCCACGTGAATGATTACTCCAATACAGTATGTACGTCTATAGTTCACCCTGTACGAATGCAAAGGCAAAGTACGTTCTCTGACTAAAAATATACACCACAGCATTCTAACCTTCACCGTGTGTGTCTGTGTGGGTGTTGTATACACAAGACATCTGAGTTACTATCTGACCTCTTTGAGACTTAAAAGTAACCTGAATACAGAGTTTATGGATTAAAATAAAGTCGTCTTGTTACTGACTCAAAAGCTGAAGAGACCAAAAAACATTCTCAAGCTAAAGCTTTTAGACAAATTTGATCAAATTTCATTTTTCACCTATTACGAGTTGTAAAGTGCAGAGTATCAAACTGCACAGGAGGTGAGCTCAGTGGGATCTCAGGTGCTGAGTCTAATGTAAATATTAGCACTATATTAATACAGGTGACTAGTCCTACATGCTGCTCTGGGCAGCTGCTTTGATAGCGTCTCATTACAAGCTGCCTGGCTGATGTTTGAGGCTGTTCAGAACCAGCGTCTGTCTGCAAATGGCTCAGACTCACGCACATTTGTGTAACGCTGAGTATTTCCCTGAACTGTACTGACGCGAGCTCCTTCTGAAAGGGCCGAGCTCCTCGGGGGAGGCCATGAGGACTCGCTCACATGAACGGGTACTGCAGCAGTTTAACGTGGGCACAGTGGGAGCACACTCAGCCAGAGACGCATGCGAGTCCGATTTAATGACTAGTGGAATTATTGCAGGAGCTGCCGCAGGTGTAAAATGTGCATAAAACCTAACGCGCTTTTAAAAAATCTAGTTTTTCCACACAAAGGTTTGAATTTGATGTTTTCATTACTTTACTCGTACGTCACGAGCGTTATAAAATCATAAATAGGAGCAATTAATTAAAGCACAAGCAAAATGACTAAAATCTCACTTAAAGTTTGCAATTAATAAAAATGCAGAAATAAAACCAAGGTAAACAAGTCACTGAATGTCAGCTTTTACAGGAATGCTTTTTCATTCAGTCTTTTCCTTTAGCTCCACCCAGCTGACAGAAATCCATCTAATTCCTATTTTATCTTTTGGGCCGTTTCACGACAGCATGAGACGCATTTGTCATTTGGCTCAAAACAAAGAGCGGCAGAGACAAAAAGCCCACTGACACACAACTAAGAAAGAAGAGAACACACACTCAGACTGTACAGTATATGCACATTAGACACATGACGCCAACCAAAAGCACAAATACTTTAACAGTCGTAATCCATGTGTTTACCTACGACCACGCACACACTCACTAGCACACGCTAAAAAACGTATTGATTCAGTCTCCTCGCTGGTGAAAGGGCATTTGAGGTTAAATCAATGGTGGAACTTTGTAGAATAAAGGTATCCTGTGCATTTTGTGTGTGTGTGTGTGTGTGTGTGAGAAACAGAGGGCAAGCTGTGTGTTTGCAGTGTAATCACCAGAGAGGACAAGCTGGTCCTTAGAAGTACATCTCCCCTCTGATCCTAGGAAAAACCCACTAATCCCTACAAACACACACACACACACACACACACACGCACGCACATAGAAAGAAATAATGGGACAATAAATTCCGTTGGTTTAGAAATTCATGAAGCAAAACTACAGGTCTATAACGGAGAGTGAGGAAATCATGAGCTGTGAAAAACTTTGATAATCACAGTCTCAATCAGAACACACACACACATACATAATATATACGCCTCATCTGTAATCATCTGAGTAATTAACTAAGCAAACAAGAGCAGCACACAGTTCGACATGACAACGTTTTAATGAGGGGGAGACTAATGGGTTGGACTGTAGTCTGTCAACATGTCTGCTGAAAAGCACTGGTTGAAAATATTTGAATTTAAGATAATATTAATAATGTGGATGTTGACATCACAATAAAAATAACACAATAAATGGTATAAAGTGTAATAAATATTCAGCTTTGAAACAAAATAATAGTAAAAAATGATGAATTCGAGTTATTGGCATTAATTGGAGTTTAGACATGTGGATGTAAGAATCGCACACACTGCTTCTTCCACACACACAGCTACTACAAACACAAAGAATGAATGGCAGGAGCACACAGTCCGATTCATGTGATCAGCTGCTTGGCTCCAGTCACAGGCTCCCAGTGGTGCCGACTGGGAGAATTCGCCAGGACCACTGCATTGTCACGAAGCCGCTTACATCAGCGCTGGACATCTTACAAGGAGATAGCTGGCGTCTGTCGGCCCTTGAAGCGCCTCATGTCGCCAACATTTATTTTGAAAGCTCTGACAGCTCCTGTCAGTTTAATTACAGCTGGATGAAAGTGGATTCAGTGGATTTTTATGTAGATGTTGTAGCTCTAAATTTGTCATTTCTTCAGGGGATACGCAGAAATTCTAAATACTGGGCTAATAAATACTGTAGACAACTTATACGTGAAACACTTATTTAAGCAGCAATAAAGAATAACTGATGACACGTCGCAGCTTTTCCAGCTTCACTGACGACACGTGTGTCTCTGCTTCACTGTAAAACCCTGGGTCTCATCACGGATCGTAAACAATCGTGATTACCTGCTTTCTACACTCACGGCTTCGACGGCAACAAATAACCCGTCTCTCACTAAAAGTCAAGGTAAAGCTCAAGTGTCCGGTGTGATGGAAATGACACGATGGGCACAAAACATGCCCAACAAAAGCTCCGTCCTCTTCATGTCCTCCTTTCTTCCTTTCACAGGGAACCTGAGCTACGGCACAAAGAGTCGGGGAGTCCATTTAAAGTTGGCCCATTATCCTCCGGCTGCTGTGACTGTTTTTAATATCTAAGCTGAGGACCAGCATTAAAAACCAATTACAGACTCATCTAGCACATGTCTGTCAGTATCGTTTTCCTTCAGTCACATTCGGCGACACTGGCATCAGGTCTAGAATGGCTCCATAATAGCTCTTGGAGAAGGAGACTGTGGCTGAATATGATTTTAGATGGAAAATTAATTTAAATGAATCTTTGTGCGTATGTGTGAAGTTCAGGTTTAGCAGGGACGTATGTCTCTACCGTCATGAGCTGTGGCGTGGACGAGCTGCAGGGAATTAAATATTAACATTTAGAATGAAAGTAGCGGTGCGACTCCACACAATATGTAACTCTGCGGTGCAACGTAATCCGCCGTGGATGCTGGAGATAAGCCCACAGGTCGGGCTGCCTGCGGCCACGAAACGTCACGACGTGGCACAATCATGTGCGGTTACGTGAGACAACGAGCGCGGTGACAGCTGATACGGCCACGAAGCCCGATCCAATTTGGAAAATGCGCGTGGATGCAGCTGCTCGTGCCTTTGCATCCTCCTCCTCTGCATCAGGACTGAAGGAAGCCTGTCTTCCCCTCGCCGTTTATTTATCTCTCCTAATTTTAGCACCTGTCTCTCTCTCTCTCTCTCTCTCTCTCTCTCTCTCTCTCCATCTCCTCAGCAGTTTATCATAATCACATCACCTCAGTGCGATGGAGCACACTTAAGGCTTATTATGTGTCACACACACATACAGGAATGAGAACCACTTAAGGCTTATTACATGTCTGACGAGGCTTGGAACACGGAGATTATCCGGCGGGATGCTCGGCCTGGGCAGAGGGCAGAGGACGAACACACGGGAAGGAGCTGGACGGGGCCTTTACATGGGCCCCTGTTCTAAGTGGAGCAGGCCCCGCTGAAGCCCAGTAACAAAGAGTGTGTTTTCCTTTAAATATCCTCCTGCAGCAACACACACACACACACACACACACACACACACACACACACACACGCGCACAGCAGCAGGGGAGTTGCACAATAAAAGACAAAGTGTCTGTTCTGTGAACGAAGGAGGCCACCTCATCATTTCAGCGTGTCCACGCAGTGAACAAACCTATTCAGTGTGTGTGTGTGTGTGTGTGTTTGTGTGTGTGTGTGTGTGTGTGTGTGTGTGTGTGTGTGTGTGTGTGTGTGTGTGTGTGTGTGTGTGTGTGTGTGTGTGTGCAAGAATTAGTGTGCACGGGATGTGGGCAGAGCATTTATTTATTTCCGTGTGTTGTGTTGGTGTGTGTCAGCACACAGCAGGAGGAGGTGCAGTGCAGTCTAGCCGGTGTCCTCAGACGACCTCACAGGTGAAAACAACAACTAATCCTATGGACTTGGCTTAAAATGGGACAGAGACCCTCAAAGGGTTAAGTCGGATCAATAAGTTCGTATTTGCGGTTACCATTATTCATACAGTTACAGGTTTTCCTCCAGTAAATGGAAACTTACTATCTGTGATATTCTAATCAGTTCCGTCCTCACAGGAGCATATTGTCATAGTAATGCTTCCACCCACTGCTGTGCGCTTGGATGTTCTTTGGATAGAATGACAAATTTATACATCTGTCATTTGTCAGCCCAAATCCCTGAAGTCAGTGAAATGATGAGGGTGAGATAGGATGCAGATATGCTGCTTAGTTTTAGATCGAGGGGTTTCGACTTATTTTCAGCCAGTGAACCAAACAGGAATTTGTTTCCTGATGTGAGCCCATGAAAACATACTGCTGCTCACGTGGACGCGCGTGCAGGCAATCATCCCCTCCAGTCACACCTGAGAGCCATTTTTGGCATTACCCTTGGGTTTGAAGCCCAGCTATACTGGTTTTATGGCTCTTCTGTAATTTCCCTGCCTCTCCAACTTCCTGTCACCCTTTCAATCCTTTCCTTCTCATTTTCTGTTCTCGCCTCTCCTTGGATCACTCCTGAATATTCATGGCCTTGTTATTTGCAACGGCGGCTCCTGAAAGAGGCTGAGTATACAAAGGTGACAAACATCAACCCGAGGAGGCGGCTGATGAAAAACAGCCGATACGCAGGAAAAGAAACGTGGCGAAGACAGAAAGAGGAGTCAAACGAAACACAAAGAAGCTGAATGCAGGGCTCACCTTAAAACAAACTGCTCTGTGTTGGAATCTGTCCTCATGTAGACGCCAAACGCCACCGTCTTGCCGAGTCGAACCGGACTGGGTGGCACCAGAACCTCGACATTTTCATCCAGTCTCAGTCTTTCTCCTTTGGCTGAAACCGGGCCCACCGTCATCCCCACAGTACCGGCTTTCAGCATGTCCTGAAGACCCCCGTCCACCAGAGGGCTCCACTGGCCTGCAAGGCCCAGGCCTCCCAGCGGCCCGGTGTTCACACTCGGACCTCTCCACGGCTCGTGGACCACGGACGGACACTCCTGGCCCTCCCCTTCCACTGGGATAATTGAGTAATACACATCCACTGAAGGCAGGGTCGCTTCGGGGGGCCTCTTCCTCACTTGAGGCGGTGTAAACCAAGCTGGGGGGATCTCCAGACGGACCACGCAGATGCCAGATGGTCCCACAAGTCGGCAGCCCGCCGAGGGTGCCGCTTCGCTGGTGTTCCGGATGGCTACGGCTCTGACACATGGGAGCAGTGATGGAGGAGGCGGGTCGGGTTCGTCCCAGCGCCGCCCCACCAGGTAGAACAGAACCTGGAGACAAAGCGAGATCAAAACCATGAAAGAATAAATGACCAGAAACTATTACAGCCTAATTCATTTGATTTAATAGTTTGGTCACCTTCTAAAATAGTAATTGGACGAAGAATGTAAAAAAATACAGTATAACTGAAAAGTTAAAGAATGAGCTGCCTTACCTGAATCCAAGGCCGCGTTGACCCCACCCTGGGCACCACCACTTGACCTTTGACCTTCCAGTTCAGCGTGACCTGGTTGGAGGTTGGCAGCAGGTGAGGCGGAGGACCCTGGAGGAGCTCCACCGGGACCGACTGCTCGACGCTCAGGTTGCCGTAGCTGCAGTTGACGCTGGGCAGGGCGTGCGGCGCCGCCACACCTGGCACCAGCTGGTGGAGGAAGAACGGCTCGGTCCTCGAGGACAGGCTGCCGTTGCGCATCACCTCCTGATTGGCTTCCCGCATGAAGAAGGCAGAGTCAGCGCTGCTCAGCTGGCACTGGACGGGGAGGTAGGTGGGGAAAGAGGTGGTGAAACGAGGCTGGAAAGGCTCCGCCGCCCCTCCGGACCCGCCCCCTGCCGCTGCCGCTAGGCCGTCAGACGCTGAGGTCAAAACAGGAGAGGAGAAGGTGATGCAAAGGGGAAGAGGCAGAGAAGAACAGGGAAGAAAGGAATTAATCATAAAACGCTCAGCCTGGCTACGATGAGACGCTTGTGGTGTCACTTGTAGCCTAAATGCAAATCAGATTATTATAAAGAGATTCACTGACCTGTGAAATGCATTTTAGTTGTAAACACACACTCGTATAACGACATGAACAAATCATGCAGCTTTCAGTTTCCATAAATTCACACACACACACGCACACACACACACACACACGCACACACACGCACGCACACACACACACACACACACACACACACACACACACACTTTTCCACGACAAGAAGAGACAAGCACGAACACATTAGCTCTCAGTGTGATACAAGGGCGAGACTCAGCGTTACAGTATAATACTGTATCCAACGGCATTAGGCTGGAATCTATCAGAACTGATATATTGCTCTTCTGCAGTTTATTTCCATAGATTTACACTCCGTGATTCGCAGCGATCATTTCACAGACAGGACTAGTTGTGAGCCTGGGATTACTGAGGGGTTTTGTTCAGCATCTTGGAAGAGGACAATGGGTTACAGCGGCTGCACTGCTGCCGTGATGCTGATGCTTTATCCTCCATCGCTCAGCAGTTGATATTCATCTGCTGTTTGGATTGTCAGCACTACTGTACATGAACGATCAAACTGATCTTGCTTATCTACAGTAATGCAAAATAACGCTTCTTCGCAATGTCAGTTTTAACCATACACAAAAAATACATCAAATAAATATTAGGAAATCTCAACAAATCCTCAAATAATGGAGAAAATATTGTATTGAGCAGGACTTTACACTCAAGGCCACACATTCAGAGCTTTAAAGACTGAATTATTACATGTAATCATTATATCACCTGTCTTTGCCTATTTAAATCACCATAATTACTATTAAACCATAGTACATCTACTGTTTGTAGTAAAGCTAAGCTAGTTATGTGTACAGTTAATGACGGCTGTGGTTCTACAGCCTGTGACCCACCAGCAGCTGTTAACAGGCCACAAAATGAGCACTGAGCTCAAATATGGGAATTGAAGACAATGTGAAATAAACAGCAAAGTATTTACCAAACAGGAATATATTTAATGGCTACGGCTGTAGAAATGCCACAGGAAAGGTATAAACTAGAGCATTTCTTCTGCACAAACACAGGCGGATTTCCATTGGATCCGAGCCGGCACAGAGCAGCCTCACACGCAGCAGCGGCTTCATGTAGAAACGCGCGTGTGTGCGCGTGTCTTTGTGTCGTAGGGTAGCGAAGTGTGAAAATATAATGAGGGTGGGACAGCGTAGCGCTGTCTGGGGCAAGCCACAGCGAGGCAACTTCAGAAAAAAATAATAGCAGAGAAATAAAGTGATACCTCGGTGCAACATGAATAAGCAGGCTGGTTGGGTTTATGGTGCGTGGGCACGTTGGGATAAGTTTAGAGCGAGCCGAGAGGCGGCGGGAGGAGGAAGGAGAACGCCGGAGTGAGACAGAGGGAAAAGAACGGGGAGCAATGTGGATGGAAATGTGCACAAAGCGTGCGCTGCAGTGACAGCGCACACTTCAGCACAAATGACACCAACTTCTCTCCAGTCAGAGATTTGTCCCTGAAGAATCCAACAAAGTTTCTGACTAGATAGATATGAGACAGTGGAGCGTACGGTGTCAATAACACCGTGGTGGGAAAGTCCGGACGGTCGCTGAGACCTCCCAGTGCCTGCAGAGAGGAACGGGAGGATTCTAATGAGAAACCATTATAGAGCTAAATGTAATAGCAGCTAGATAGTTAGTTAGTTTACCTCAATAAGCTGGAGGTTTTCTGTTTTCCCTGTGTGTGTGTGTGTGTGTGTGTGTGTGTGTGTGTGTGTGTGTGTGTGTGTGTGTGCGTGTGTGTGTGTGTGTGTGTGTGTGTGTGTGTGTGTGTGTGTGTGTGTGTGTGTGCCCACAGGAGTCTCATGAAGCATATGTTGTTGTCACACACACACACACACACACACACACACACACACACACACACACACACACACACACACACACACACACACACACACACACACTTGACCTGGATGGAGTCATTATTCCAATATTCCATAAATGATCACAAATAAAAAGGGTAGGAATTCACTCTTCATTTCTCCGGCTATAAATAAATCTTTGTTTATGGAGTCATTTCTTTGTGAACTTCACCATGAACTGTAGTACTCACTGTAGAACGACTCCCCAGTGAAGATGTGTTATTACGAACATCATCTTCAGGAGCGTTGCTCAATAGGCCCTTTGAAATCTGGCGTTCAGATCCCCGGATGCCATTGGCTCCTATTAAAGCTGGCACGCTCCACGTTCCCTGGCATCGTTACTTTGGCAACCGGCGACCACAACAGGAGTCCATACCCGCTGCGTTCTGCTGCACAATGCTTCAGTGTGCAAGTGAGGAAACGCGTGCGTGCATGCGTGTGTGAATCCAGGACCGCTCTAATGGCTCCATGGACGTGCACGCACAGTCGGGCCAGTCGGCACGTGAGCGAGGGGGCGAAGGCTACGCCGGAGAACAGGTACGCACAACAACGAGAGCACGTCTATGTGGAAACTTGGATAGGAATGAAGCCAGATGTACAGAGATTTGACAAGGCCCATCTGTGATCCCCCCCCATCCCCAAAAAGGCTCATCCTGCTCCATTTCCATGCTCACACACACAAAGCGAGCCAATAATCAAAAGACAGTGGAGCGTGTAGGACAGGAAGAGAGAGGCAGAACGACGGAGGGAAGCAAAGCCAACGGGTGCGAGAGGAAGGCAAACGTTATAGTGGCATCAGTGCCTTTATATCATTTTTGCTACAAACTGACCCTGACTCTTCAGTTTAATTACATTTGTGAGGACACAACACAACCAAACCTGACCTTAATCTACACTGGAGCTCCGTTCTGTTTGGTTGCCGTGCGTCTTTTCCAGGGCAGACGCTGGCAGAACGTTCTGTTTACCCAGCTTTTCTTTAAGCGCATTTGGAAGTAGTTGCCATCTCTCAGTAGTGGCCACTTTACAGGTCTGAGCAAACATCTCTCCCGCATTAGCACCACAGCTTCATGTTGTAGGAAAATGAAAATGCTGCTGTACAAAGGGTGAGTGTTGGCAAGATGGTGAAGTCCCAGTGTTACTGCCTTTGTCAAGGGTTTTAAAACAACCGTGTGTGATGAAAACATCAAAATATCCGTTTGCTTTTATTAAAGAAGGACGTAGCCCCACATTCGCCCTAAAAGCACTGAAACAGCATTAGAATCCATCAGAGGAGGAAAAAAGCCATTGATCACGTGGACGGCTGGTGAGAGACGCATGGACAGAGGTGGAACGACAAGAGGAGTGATAACGATAACGAGGGAGGGATGAGGGTTCTATTTCTGAGCAGGGCATTCATCACAAGCAGGGTTTATTCTGGTGGGCTCCCGCTGCCGCTGCCCCGCGTCCGTCCGTCCGTCTCTCACCGTGTCCATGCTGACACATTTACCAGAGCAAACCTTTCATTGTGAATGTGCCCATCTCTGAGTTTATCCTCGTCCAGAGTGTTTACAGGATGTTATCTGCCCCTGGCAGAACACTCCTCCACACACACATGAACCACAGCCGCTGATTGATGTCCCTGTCAGCCGCTGGAGTCACATTTCTCCAGATAGGCCCCGGCTTCCACCTGACCCCCCACCCCCCCACCACACTCACATGGACCCAATACTCACCCCTTCTCTTTCTATCTGTCTCCCTCTTTTTCTCAATTTCCTCCTATATACCTCCTTCTATTACCTCTGGTCCTGTCTGTTTGACTTAGGCTTCTGTTTGTTCTGTTCAGGTTCCTTCAGTCAATGTCATTGAATTTTTAAAAGGAAATAATTTATTGGCAAATGTAAAGAGTCAAAGCAGCTAAATGATCTACCTCCATTAGATGGATTATATTAGCTCACATATGTTACATTTACATTTGGGTTGATTTTGTGGACGGCGCCGGGTCGTTTTTTTGGGAACTCCACATTCTGATGAAGCCTGCAGAGCCCATGCCACGCACACACTGCTTCTATCACCCATTACTGCCCCGTCTGCACAGCCCATGAGGGACAGACTTGCAAATATATTTGCTGCAGCAGACACATCTTAATCCTCCTCCTGTCCCCGTTGGATTGGAACACGCCAGCGAGGAGACGAACCCCAGAGCGAGCTCGTGAATCAACTTAATTCATCTCTCTCTTTAGAAACCTGTTTTCCAGCCCGGAATGTTGCTGGACGGGCTCTGCAGCGTGATGGTCCATGTTAGACTGTACATCCCTCCACGTTCACCCCCGTTGGAGCTCCATCACGCTGGCAGCAGCCTTATCATCCAGACGTGTCCCTCTGCAGCGCTGGGCGGCTGGAGGCCTTTCAGGCCCTTTCATCAAACACAGTCAAATTAAAGATAGAGATATGATGTTCACTTTCAGTATATTTCTTATCTTCTGAACAGGACATTTTGTTCTAACAAATTGTCTCTCATCTAGAATCTGTGGCCTTCTGAACAGAACCTTTAGCCGTGCCTCCTGCCTTACTGTTAAGTAATGTTCAGTAACTCATCTTATAGCCATCACGTCTCTGAGCCTCAAACACCAGCGTGACTGTGACTCTAGTGGCCTCTAAACTAAATGTCTCCACATCAGCTGGAATAAAACCCACATTTCTAACTTTCTCTTCTATTCCATTACGTTTTTTCTTGCTCTCAATATTCTACCATTTTCATTTGGCCAAGTTTATTTTACCTCAGTGTCTTTATCCAGTGCATTTCCAGTCGCTCCCCCCGAGCTGTCGGAGAATATGGATTGACAGAAAGACCCGACGAAGGCAGCAAGAGATGCTGGGGAGTTAACTTTGGGAATTGTGGAAGTGAAATTGGTGACTGTGATCGGGTTTGTGTGCACGGATGTGTGTCGTGGCGGAAGGGTCATTACACTTGGTCTCAGAGTGTGTGTGTGTGTGTGTGTGTGTGTGTGTGTGTGTGTGTGTGTGTGTGTGTGTGTGTGTGTGTGTGTGTGTGTGTGTGTGTGTGTGTGTGTGTGTGTAAGCAGATGCAGGGAAGTGTGAAGAGCAATTTCAAATGGGCATCACAGCACTGAGAGCAACACAGGCTAAGAACGGAAAGCAAAACCTCTCGGAAGGCAAGTTGGGCAGCACAGAGGGAAACGGAGCTACACAGGTTACACACACACACACACACACACACACACACACACACACACACACACACACACACACACACACACTGAGCTACGATAAAACCAAAGGTGTGTTTTTTTTTCATTTAAATTATTAGGTTTGCCGAACATTTTGTACATAAACCTACTGAGGAGCTTGTCCTTTTGGTGGTTGCTCCGTCGGATGAGCTAAAGCTGCAGCAGCAACATCACCTACAGCGCCTAAACAAAAGCATGGCAGCCAACAGGAGTGATAAACAAACAGCAGACGTTCTTTCAAGTAAAACAGAGCTGTGAAGAAAAGCCTGTGTGTGTGTGTCGGGCCAGGATCTCCTGGCTATGAATATGAGGAAGGGATAAATCCACTGGGCCTCGGTGCCATTCAATTCTATCCTTCAGTGGTGCACAGCCAGGCAGCAAACTTGTAAAAGCTGCTTATAAAGGGGCCAAAAGACTCACAGCCCTGACTGACTTAATGGACCAATAGGAACTTAGTAGCTAGGGAGAAAAGGGAGCAGAGCAAGAAAATAGAGGTGCAAAATAAAGATAAGATGAGTTGCTTTAAATGTGAGTAGGTCATGGAAAAAGGAAAAGGAGAAAAGGAAAGTCGGACGGCGAGTTGAAGGATGGAGAGAGAAACGGGAAGGACGAGCGTAACGAGGAGCGCAAGGAGGAAAGCGAAGGGTGTCGAGCAGAGAATAAAAAATAGAGGACGGAAGTGGAAAACAAAAGTGTAGGAGGACGGACAGAGGCGTTAAACGAGCCACAGCGGGAGCCTCCTTCTATAGGACGATGAGCCGGGGTGTCGTCATGCCTCAGTGCCTCCGCGCTGTCGCTGCGGCGCTTTAACATTAGGCATCCACATGATGCAAAACCCTCATTTGCTGTGAAAACTATCCAGGTTATCGTTACAGTAAATGCATCAATAATCTGAGATCTGGCCGCATTTAGCATCGACCGGCTAATTGCCACCCATTGATTTCCACTCAGCTGAAATGCCACCGTTAACCAAGGTGGTTATTATATATTTTACAGTCACAGAAGTGCATAATTGTTGTGTTAGCATGACCGGAGCTACTTTACAGGAATGGAGCACTTAGTTTCATTTGCTTTGACCTTCCAGTGTTCCAGCATTTTGTTTGCACTCATTCTGCATTCGAGCAAAGGTGGACACAGACCAGATGCATCTCAACCACAATATCTCCAACCTTAACCCAACAATTCAAATTGGCCTCAGGGTAATTTTGGTATGTTTCAAATAAACAAAAATATAATGACTTATTACTTACAGAATGTAAGTGTAGAGTAAATGATGGCAGCAGATTAACCTAATGACTGGATCATTTACTGCATCTGAGGAACACGCAGAATGAAACGAAGCCACGTCCCCTGCTGTTGCACTGCACGCCCCGACAATCTGCCTCTAATCTGTTTACAACTCTAATCTGGTTAAACCAATCTGATTCATCTTCAACAGTTAATTAGCAGAATGTGGCGCGAGTAATATGATTGATGTGCTAATGAGGGGGGGATTATCACACACTTGACAGGCACCTCTATCTCGCTGCGTCTCCCCTCCACTTTCATTATTTCTGTATCTGCATCACTTTCCATCTCGGCCCGGTTTGTCTGCGACTCTCTATCTGTCCTCCGCTCCGCGCTATCTGCTGCCCGTCCCCGCTGTCATCGGTCTCTCACTCCCTGTTTATCAGTCATCCTCCGTCTTATTGCCATCGATCGCCACAGAAGCCGCTTGAGGACAAACTGAATTAAGTCTGACAAGCCCAGGTATTTTTATCTGCGCATCCCAAGCGCAGTCATTCAGTGCAGCCGCTCTGTGCAGACGCAGGCGCTCTGCGCAGACGCAGACGCAGGCCACACGTCCGTCCACGCCCACCTGCACACACCAGCTCAGTGACTAGGCCTTTAACAGTTCTCTCATTGATAGATTCTTGACTCTGAGGTGAAAATCATTAGCGCTAATTGTGCCTTTGTTCAACTTTGACATTTCACGCGCTGCTGTGCAACAGGAGGATGTGGTTGAATGTCACGTCACGCCAACGCGCGTCTCTACATGTAGCTGTGGTGACGTCCCATTCGTTGCACCGCTGGCCTGTAACTTCAGCACACGTGACCTTTGACCTCCATTAGCCTTCGTCTCAAAGTCAACCTTTTAGCAGCTGACGCCCAAGTGCAGGCTTCATTTTTCCACGTTAACATGTAAACACACGTGTGTGAATCACGGTGGTCCATCAATCGTCCATCAAACACACTGTTACCGTTAGTTCGGCCTTGTTCTATCAGACGTTGAAAAGTCAAGGCCTGTTTTTTGTTCTTCAACTTTGGCAGAAATATTTCCTGTGTTGGTGATGATGTGTTGATGAGTGGACAGGATTCGTGACCTTCCTGGGTTCCTCATTCCTCTTGCTCGTTTCTCCGTCCGTACTCTTCTCCAAACATTTCTACTAGTCTCACTGGAAAAACATTAGATTCGTACACAGGATGTACCTCATGTATAAATCTGTACCTAATATAAAGGGCATTTAAATCATTAAATCGTTAAATCATTTTTTTCCGACTTTTGAATTTTTCTAGAGTAATGTGTCTGCAGTGTTACGTTAATATCTAACTGTACAGAAATCAAACCAGTCAAAGAGAAGACATAAGGTCGTCCATTAAGGAATTATGCACAAATGATTTTTACGGGGAGTGAAACTGTCCTTAGCGCCACCAATTGACTTTCAATGAATCCCTCAACCTTCTCCATCATCAGCATCCACTTATTTCGTCTCCTCTCCTGCCGTCTTATCTTCTCTCTCTCCAGCTCCCTATTCACCTCAACTCAGTGTCTCTCATAGGAAAAGCTATAAAATGACCATCAGATTTAAATTCCAAGGTCAGACATTTGAATATGAGCCATTATTACGAGGTGGCTGTTTGAGATTAAGATGAAGGTCGCATGTTGTCACAAGGTCACCTCCGAAACACAAACCTGGACCTGTGACTATTATTATTTAGTATTAAATACTTATATTGCCCATTACCAGCTACATTTTCCAAACCATGCTCAGATTGAAGTCAGTGTTTATCTGAGAGCGCTCTGTGTTCACCTTGTGCTGTTCCTACTGTACAAATCCCAGTTTGGCAAACAGGTTTCTCAGCACGAGAGATTTTGATTTAATGAATTCTAATAAAAAAAGGTTCGTGAGCATGTAATTGGAAAAAGCATCAGGTGAAACAAACAAATGTGACGTACTTCCAGACATTATACAAGCACTGGCAG
Source organism: Betta splendens (assembly GCF_900634795.4). Classification (NCBI taxonomy): domain Eukaryota; kingdom Metazoa; phylum Chordata; class Actinopteri; order Anabantiformes; family Osphronemidae; genus Betta; species Betta splendens. The sequence continues at coordinate 26,557,707 of NC_040889.2, read as the reverse complement.
GATGCTTGATTAATCGGGCATCGAGGTTGGGAGCTAACGCTCAGCAGATGCTGGTGAGAGGTGGCTGTGTATAAGTCAACAAGCAGCGCTGGCAGGCGGCCAGGCGGCGTCTGAAGGTGCGGAGTGTGGGGACGGAGCGGGTGAGCGGCCGGGTAAAGACCGGGCGGCCGAGCGCTGCATCATCATCCTGCTTCAGCATCGTCCTGCATCAGCTCGCAGGTGGAGGAGAGGCGTGGCGGGAACGAGCGGCAGGAAGGAGCTCTGACGGACGCTCGCCGTCACGGCTCCAGCATCACAGGTGCACGAGAAGGAAGCAAATTAAAAAAGGCTCCGTGAAGTGAGGAGAGGAGAGCAGCATGAAGAGCACACTCGCATCCGCTGGGACTCACTGTTTAACCCGCGCTCTCACCAAAGGTTAAACACTCTCAGCCGCCGTCTGGAAGGAATAAAGGAGGTGCGAAGGGAGGGTTTCTCCTCTCGCTCCTTTTTGTCCACCACCGTTTGTCTCCGTCTAACACCTGTCTGTCGCCCAAACACAGACAAATGGTGATCAACAAGTTAGGAATACAGATCAAAACTACAGCGTTTCTTATGGTCACTGTCCTGTTGCTTCACGTATTCAGTGATACACTTAAATCCTGAATGATTCTTTAGTTAAAAGTCTTCGAATCAGCTAATTTATCCATCGATTCCAGTTCTACCCATTGACGAGCGCTGTCGTTTTGAGTGATTGACTTACACCCATTGCTCACACACACACACACACACACACACACACACACACACACACACACACACACACACACACACACACACACACACTCCTGTACCTTTGCATAAATTCAGGTCATCACGGTCTGGAATTCAAATCACGACCTCCTCTGCCGGTCGTCACTGTCTGGAGCCGCCGTCACCGGTTTCCAGGTCCACACAGTAAATTACCACAACCAGTTGTTTGCGTGTTTATTAACTTTCCCGTATTATTTATTGCTCTGGGCTTTGTTTTTGCAAAAGCAGCTTTAACTGACAAAAGCTCCTAACAAAACTCCTACATCATCACTGGGACATCTCAACATGGACCTGAATATGATCTGAGTATACGTTGCATCCAAACGTGCTTAATTACAGCCGCGGCGATTAACCTGCTAAGTGGCGCTCTCTTCATTAGCATCACCGTTAGTTGCACATGCTCCTGCATGGGAGTCTTTATCCCCCCTGTGTTCTTTATGTGTGTCTCACACATAAATAGCAGCCTCCCTATTGTGCAGCTCCCCTTCTGGTGATTTAGCTCACTAACGCATTGCTTTCCAAACTGCTAACTGTGCAGTGTGGGGCCAGAGGGGACTCTTTAGCCCGCTGCTGAGACTAATGGTGGCGCTAGAATCACAAAGTGTACTTACAATGGCAAACGAAGTGGCACGACTGCAGCGTCTTCCTCGTGCTGACGTGCAGCGGCGTCGGCGGCTCATTCCTTCACATCACACGCGTCTTAGACCATCGCCTTTATTTATGCTTCGCTCTTTGCTCTGTGACCCTCCACGTCGATGCAAAGCCACCATGGGCCCTCAGGAGCATCCTGTACCACTGTGGTGCTGCCACATCCTCCCTCATCCACCTCCGCCCGCTTTCCTTTCACGTTCTTTTATTCACTCATCACTCTAAACAAGACAAAACTCTGAACCAGAACAAGTGATTGCATTTCCTGCAGAGCACATTCACAGTTTCCGTCCATAGGAACTTCATTCTTCGGAGACACGGGCTGCGGATGCCGTAGTTTGCAAACCTTATTATTCCCTGTAAACACGAGCGCTGCCGAGTCTCAGGCAGGTAATGTTGTACCCTTTTTCATCCCCATGTCTGCGCTGGCCCAGCATCCCAGTCATTAAACTTCATTATAGGGACAGTGGGTGCTTACTCAGAGGTGTGTGAATGCTCAGGGTGGCATGGGGGGGTCACTGTGAAGGATGACGTGCCACTTGCACTTTACTGTAGTCAGCACACGCGCACGCGTTGATGAGTGGACTGTCCCGTACGCCAACACAACAACAAAATAAGACGCACACATCCTCCTGGAAGGTTACAACCCAGCTACGTCCACATCCATCCACATTAACGCCGCTAGAATAAAGTGGATTTGTCTAAAAAATTTGATTAATGAGAAGCATTAATCATTTTGATTAAGTGCAGCTCCACTTTATTTTGCTACATCTAATTTGTGCTCTGTTTTGTTCCATCCTGTTCAATTTTAATAAGGAACCCCTTTTAATTAAATGCTTCAGAATCTAATTTTCGCTAGACTATATTCTAGATCAGATGTTTATTCTTAATCTCAGTATACTTTACATGCATAAGAAATTCAATCCCTGCAGCATCATGTCAGGGGGAGATTATCCCGATGAAAGCCTCATTTATTTTGAACTTCATTCATACAGTTTATTTAAATTCTCTCTGAGCCCTGGTGATAAACGCAGGAAATTGAGACTGTTCCAAAACTATTTACAATAGAAAACTGAGCAGTGGGTGTGAATGAGTGAGTGAGCATAATGCACTAAAAATGCAGTTTGCTTATGTTTGTATTCAATTTTGGATGAAAATATTGAACAGGCTTTGGGGCTGTTTTCGAGATAGAGTGAGGATGTTTGAATATCACAAAACTATGAGGAAAAGTGCTGATTAATGTTAGCATCAGACAGTCTCAGTCACATTTCACCCAAAGTGAAGTCGTGTCAATCGACGCTGCTCTTTAAAAGGTCGCACTTTTCTTCTGTGGCAGAAAACGACACTGCTGTCAGTCATCACGTCGACAGTAACAGCTGTGTGTGTGTGTGTGTGTGTGTGTGTGTGTGTGTGTGTGTGTGTGTGTGTGTGTGTGTGTGTGTGTGTGTGTGTGTGTGTGTGTGTGTGTGTGTGTGTGTGCGTGTGCGGCTGCTGGGTGTTTGCACACATGACACTAACTTGGAATCACAACACACACGTGACTAACGCCAAGTTATGGATCGAGCTGAAACGAAGGGATTTGCAGAGACGCGTTTCATTTCGTTTCCACAAACGAAGGACAGATTGAGACGGATGGAGAGACAGCGATGACGTTTGTTTGTCTGCTAGCGTGAGCGTGTGAGCTGGGGGGGGGGGGGGGGGGGGGGTGACATTGAGCAGACAGTGACAGTGTGATGAATGTATAAGTTACAGAATTAGCATAAAGCTCAGGAAACCAGCCGTCTCCACCTTTATTGCTTCGCTCTGCATTCATTTCACTCAGATTTCAGTTGGCTGCCAAATATAAACAAACATTAATAACCCAAAGGCTTTTTCTGCCGTCTTATTTTAATAATGCCACACTCTGGTATTCTTTCCAACAATATTTGAAGTTGGGCAAAGCGAGCTGGGAATATGAGGAAAAACTTCCATATTTTATTGCTGGAAAGTTGGGATGAGGAGCCTTTGCAGCTCCTCTGCCCCCATTTGGTCCCAGCAGAGACAAAGAGCGCGTAATGTTACACTCCAACATTTTGTCGTCACTCTTTGTAATTAAAGCAGGAGCAAAGGTGCAACATAGACCTTCGGTGATCACCGTTACTCAAATCCAGACCCACAGCTGAGTGTTTGTTACATGGAGTTCATTAGATAAAGACCCGCGCTCTGCCTCCAGATCATATCAGAAACAGGAGACGCGCTTCCTCCACCTGCTTCAATCTTAAAACGGACTGAGTCATCGTCACCATCTATACGGGACGATACGGCACTACCTGCATCCTGTCCCTCCTCTCTTACAACTTCACTTCCTCCCACTCGCTGTCACAACATCCATCTTTTTCCTTCATCTCGGCTCCTGTCACAGCTGCAGGCTCCGCTCTCCTGCGAACGCTTTCCTCTCATGTAATTCTACCGCGCACGCCTCACAACAGCAAGCAGGTAACGCTAGCTGTCCCATCGCATGCATGGTCGCAGGTGCAAACAAATACAAGGCGGTGGTGTCACAACATGCGGGAGCACACACACAGAGACACACACAGAGACACGCACACACACAGAGACACACATAGAGACACGCACATACACGGAGACACACACAGAAACACGCACAGAGACACGCACACACACAGAGACACACACAGAAACACGCACAGAGACACACACAGAGACACGCACAGAGAAACACACACAGACACGCACAGGGACACGCACACATACACAGACACACACAGAGACACACACAGAGACACGCACACAAACACAGACAAACACGGAGACACACACAGAGACACACACACAGAGACACACACACAGACACACACACACGGAGACACACACAGAGACACACACGGAGACACGCACACACACACAAGCATACCACACACACACACACACACACACACACACACACACCAAGACACACTCAAATATCCACACATCACATGCAACATGCTAAGATTTCCATCTTTGAACCACGTGGAGTCAGATGAACGTCATAAATTAGGACGACAGCCAATCGAAGCATGTTTGTGTGCGTCAGGGCTCAGACAGCAGCGTATCAGCACTTCTGTAAACCACTCATCTCACGGCAGATGAGGAATATTACATATTTAACAGTCGGAATATTGAATTAAAACTTTACAAGTTAATAACTGGAGTTAGGTGAGCGGAACGTTCCGCTAACTTCCAACTAAGCGGCCGCGTCGTATAACACTTTTTTATTAACTTAAATGTGCTGAACCACGGTGAGAGCTCCCTACAAGACAGATACGCAGACGTTCTCCCCCACACACTGTGTTCAATTATTAACAATAAGGATCTGAGCGAGGAAGGAGAGAAAAGGGAGTTTAGCCATTGTTTCTGCTAAATGATTCACAAGCAGTGCATGTGCGGTGCAGCGGGGGGGAGACGGAGACGGGGCAGGTGCCTTCTCCCGCTCCTCCATCCGTCATGAGCAGAGAAACCCGGCTGACGGATCTGAGGTGCGTCTCGTGTGCAACGAGAATGATGTCGAGCTCACGTTCTCCATGAAAGCAAAGCTTTCGCTGAAATAATAAAAGCTGAATAAATTGCGAGGAAAGTGACTACAGCTGCATGTTTCATACTGTATAAAGATATTAAGAGCAGTATATTTTACTACTGATTCATCTTAGTCTTACAAGCCCCATGAAAGCTGCAAAAATGCAATCATACCATGAAAGTTTTGTACAGCGCCCGGACTCCATCTCTGGATCAGTGGTTGTTCTGGCCTCCTGCAGAGCTGATATTGGCTGTCCTCTAACTTCTAACCCTGCACACACACATACACACACACACACACACACACACACACACACACACACACACACACACACACACACACACACAGAAGCCAAAGGAGGAAGCTCTGAAGTGAGCTTCAGTCTTGCTGCGTGTTTGTGTGTAAAAGGCCTCTCTTTCTCGCCGGTGACCTCACAGAACACACACACACACACACACACACACACGCACACACGCACACACACACACACACAGGAGCCACAGGTCAACAACAGAGGACGGACGTCCGGCAGATGTTTAATGGAAGCGCTGAAACGCGTCGCTCATTCTTACTTGGGCCGTTACACATCCTCTGTCTCTGTTCGTACCTCTGTCTGAACATATGGTGACGGGAGAATCTGAGCGTGGAGCTGCAGGAAGAAAAACAGTTGTGTGCTACATCCTTGAAGAAGAGGTCACAGGAAGCATAAAGTTCATCTCAAGTTGAATAAACTTTATTTCCTCCTTGCTGTGACTAGAACGTGTGAGCTCTGCCTCCTGTTTCAGGAGAAGCTGATGGTTGAGGTCCTTCCTGTAGAACACTGAACGTCCAGGCATCCGGCTGCTTCTAACGGCCTCTTGTCTGAGCGTGCAGCCGTGTTTCCGATGACACGGGCTCTAATCGCATCACAGGTGCTTTTATTGAGAGAGAGACGTGGAGCTGGACAGGAAGACTGCACATCTGCACGTTTGCCTGCAAACACACCTCGTCTGTGACATTCAATTAGCGTACTGTACGAGCGGCGTTAGCGTGAGTTTTAGCATGAACGCAACGGCAGTGGGTGTAAAGTGACAACACTGTAGAAGTTAAACTGTCAAACTGTAAATAACCAGCGTATGACTGGGCTCAGTGCACAGTATTGACTATAAGCAGCTTTCAGTCAGTCACTACACAACAAACATGAAGCTCAGTCCCACGGCTTACAACTAAGCAGAAATCCCTTTATCATCTATCTATCACTTCCCATCTCTGTCTCTCTCTCTCTCTCTCTGTCTCTCTCTCTCTCTCTCTCTCTCTCTTTCTCTACCTCTGTCTCCCTCTCTCCCTCTCTCTGTCATTGGCATGGATTAGAACTAGGCAAAGACCCATTATCATTTATCTAACCATGTCTCTATTTCTGTCTCATTCCATCTTCTTCTCATATTTCCACAGCGTGGGACTTCACCCCTTCATTCATCCATCTACTGTACTGCACTTTTCCCCTACAGTAAATAGCTGCATTTCCGTTTCCTCTGATGACTCAAAGACACGTTGTCTATTTATCTCCATGTTCATCCACACTAACAGTTCTTCCTGCAATAACAAGGTCATACATAAGTCATGAACCAAGAAAACTGCACACAGATCTCTCTGTACAGTAAATGGGCTCCACAAACTGCAGCTAAAAATATTTTTCAAATGTATCGTAACATATTACTTTCTATCAAAACGTAAATGAGCAGTAAATGAATGTTTATACTGCACAATAAGTAACGTATTGAGAACGGGAGATCCAGGCAGGTGGAGCAGGTTGACGTGGAGCCGGGCCAGGTCAGGTCTCATTAGGGCCCCTCCGCTCATGCTGTCCTGCCGTGGCCCCTGGATCAACATGCTGAGATCCTGCTCCGCGTGAGTCCACTCACCCCATGAATGAGGCTGCAGCTCAGCGCATTACGCACTCAGCCCCCACTACCTGAAGGCTCGTTTCACTGGTGTTAAAAGGCCGGGCTCTACACCCAGCGCTCCGACAATACACATGTGGGTTTTTTGTCAGTGTTTGTGTGCGAAGCTGTGTGTGATCGCTTGTTTCAAGGCTTCGTTTCAATAATTCAGGAGCTTCTCTTGCCGAGAGGCAGCGCGCGATGCATCCGCTCGCTCTACTCAACATGCGTGTGTGTGTGTGTGTGTGTGTGTGTGTGTGCGTGCGTGCGTGCATGCGTGTGTGCGTGCGTGCATGTGTCTGTGTGTGTGTGTGGCAGCATTGTGTTACATAACCCTTAATTATAACTGGGGAGGAAATGTGACAGCTTGTGACCTAATCTTTAATACGAGCATTACATTTTCACAATTCAAAGGGAAATGTGCGTGTGTGCATGTGTCAGTGTGTGTAACGTGACTATGCCAATTAAGGGAAACGTGACAGCGCCGCAAACACACTCCTCATTTTGGAAATGTGATGACTTGATAATGGTACGTTGCTGTGGCTGGTGTGTGTGTGTGTGTGTGTGTGTGTGTGTGTGTGTGTGTGTGTGTGTGTGTGTGTGTGTGTGTGTGCGTGTGAGATGAGCACAGACTGATAGAGAGGTTCTTGAAAGTGTGTGTGTGTTCCTTTAATTGTCCTGAATGACAGATCTATTACTGTGGAAGAGTGCGCTATTATCAACACTAAGCAGCCTTGTGGAAGTACACACAAACAGACACACACACACAAACACTCACACACTCACACACACACACTGTGCGATTAAAGCTGCCTGACATTCTTAACGTGTCGACTGTGTGTGTGTGTGTGTGTGTGTGTGTGTGTGTGTGTGTGTGTGTGTGTGTGTGTGTGTGTGTGTGTGTGTGTGTGTGTGGCAGTGAAGAAGCATTAAAGATGCCACTTGGCTTTCAAGGCGCTCGCTAATATAAAGCTTTCAATCCCATCTCGCCCATTAAACGGACACACACACACACACACTAAATCATACCTACAGACAAATAAGTCTCCTGACTCCGATACCATCACTCTGCACCTTCACACTTCCTCGTCCTGCGTGAGTGCTACCTATGTTCACTTCATCCATTTCTGGCCTATTTATAGCCTCCTCTACACACTGGCTGGGAGGCTAACCCTCTCTTTACCCCGTCCTCCTGCTTCTCACCGCTTTCCTCTCTACCTCTTGACTCGATTTTCTCCCCTTCTATTATCCTCCGCTCACACCGTTCCTGCTCCCCCTCTTCCTGCTTTAATTCACCGCTTCCCTTTCATGCCCTCCTCCTCCGCCGCTGCCCTTCATCCATGCACTCTGTTCATCCTTTCACCAGCTGTCATGTGTCTCCTCACTGCTCCCTCCCTCCCTCCTAAATATGCTCACATTAAACAGAGGGAGATCAGGGAGCGCTGTGAAAATCTCAGCTGTCTGCTTTTTAAATACCTGAAAAGTGTAACAATATTTGACACACAAATCACCAGCGGATTATGATCACGCGAGTGCTTGACCAAACATTTATAAATGAATCTGACACTGGTGCTGGTGCGCTTTTCCCCAGGAGACCTTTTTACAGCCCGTAATCCCAGGATTCCTCGGCAAACTGAAGGTGGAGCACCAGCAGCGAGCGCTCACACTGCAGCGCATCACTGGAAAAAAACGCCTCTTTGCTTGAGAGGAAGCGGCCGCGCACAGGGAGGACGTCTCAACGAGCGCCGCCTGCGCTGATCAGCCAATGATCAGCTCATGATCAGCTAATAATCAGCTAATGATCAGCTCATGATCAGCTCATGATCAGCTCATGATCAGCTAATGATCAGCTCATGATCAGCTCATGATCAGCTCATGATCAGCTCATGATCAGCTAATGATCAGCTAATGATCAGCTCATGATCAGCTAATGATCAGCTCATGATGGCGTCTTCACGTTGCCCGTGCATTCACACGCTGCAGCGCCGCTCCCGTCCGCCGGGCCTCAGAACCGCCCCTGCCGGCCTGCTTCGCCCTGTGGACCGTTTTAATGGCCAGCACCAGGCCAAGCGTGAAAATCTCTCTTGGCCTCTCTGCTCCATTTCTCTCTAGGTTCGGCTGCCTTATTATTTGGTAAAAAAAAACAGTTATCCAATCATGTCTGGAGCGACGCTTCACTGAGCGTCTTGTCCATCACTTCACACATTACACACATTACAGTACATGGCCCTTTCCCAACTCGTCGATGGTTTTCCTTTTTTTAACACAGATCAGTGTGAGCGCCCGGGTTCTTGTGATTGTCAGACGGGTCATGCTGTCGTTCTTCATCTCTCACATGGCTTTAATCAGTTCCTCTGTTCCGTCGCGTCTGCTGCAGGAGGAGATTTGGACAGAATTACCTCCCACATCACCTCTGTTGCTGCCGCTCGCTCGCTCTCTCCCTCTCTGTTGCTTGCTGTCACGTCGCCGTCCATCAACGTGCAAAGAAATGTAAGTGGAATTTCAAACAGGAGGCAAAATAAAGTGTGAATCAGCGCGGTGTTGCCTTGACTACTTTTATGTGTAACAGGATTATATAATCAAATTGCAGCAGTCACACGTGTGTAATTTTTGTAAATGGTGGTACTTCACTGCCGCTTCCCATCTGTCATTTGAAGCTAGTTTCCTGGTTCCATCCCTGACGTGTGTGTGTGTGTGCGTGCGTGTGTGTGTGTGTGTGTGTGTGTGTGTGTGTGTGTGTGTGTGTGTGTGTGTGTGTGTGTGTGGACAGTGATCATGACACTTGTTGCTGCTAACAGTCTTACATCGTGAACTGCCTTCAGATACTTTCATCGTGACTGTAAAAATAGCTCACGCTCATTCGTGAACGTGTCTCCACTCCTTCACATGATGACAACCATGCTGTGCCTTTTCCGTCTCCGTCTTCATGTTAAATTTAACTTCTCTCAAGCACCTTTACATGGATTTGATTCTCTACCCCCACCATTTCTTCCATAGCGTCTCTCCTCTTCTGTCTTTAAACTCTGGATCTTTAAATCTTCAGCTGCTAAGTCAGACTCAGGTTCGCTAATGGGCCTCACTCTCACGTCCTATCCCTCCAACATGTTGTAGCTCACCTTTTCTTTGTGCGATATCATCAGCAAAAAGCACAACTCTCCATTTCTCACTTGGCTGTGAGATCTTCATCAACTTGCTGGCTTCTGTGAACGTTAGAACTGTTTCCTGTGTACTAAAGCACTTCTCCTGCCTTTAGGAGCATCAAGGTTATTTCTCTCTTGAGGTCAAGCACCACGCTTTCTTAGGACGAGCCGACATTTCAATAACTGTGGCGTGAATAGGAAGGTCTGACCCAGCGGCAAGGTGGTGGCACCGCTGCTTCACAGCTGGAGGAGCCTGGGTTTGAATCCAATTGCTGACATGTAGAGACTGGATCTGCCCTGGTGTTCAATGACAACTAGGATGCACCCTCACAAGCCTCACCTCAACGGGAAAAGTGTTTAGGATGATGGACGGACGGATGAGAGAAAGAGAAGAGAGCGTCAGACAAGGACAGAGAGGATGCACGGGAACGGGAGGAAAAACAAGCGGCAGCGTCGGGGACCAGAATAGAGGCAGCGCCACACATGGAGGAGCCCGATGAAGAAGCGCAGGGATGAGAGTGGACGGAGACGCAGAGAAGGTCACGAGCTTTGTTGTCGTGCCCGTATCCGCTCACTGCCTGCTTTTCACGAGTGCTCGGCCACTTGTTTAGCTGGAAGAGGAGAGATGGATAATTATAATGTCACAACTCACTGTGTCACACAGTGCGTGCTGCTCTGCACCGACCTGCAGCCGTGCTGCACCTCAGATTGTTAGAACTGAACAAATCAAGGCGGAAATAACACAAATGCCTTTTTTCCATGTCTCTCCTCACCTCTCCGCAGGATGTGGCCGCAGCCAAGCAGCTGTTCGACCTGAACTCTGGGAAAAATGGGGCTTCTGTGCCTAAAGATAGCAGCTAAAGTCCCATGTGCCAGTATCCCCGCTGGACTATAATCCCAACCCACCAGAACTTTAATTCCTGTCGCAGCTTCTGTTCTGTTCCTCAGCTTTTTAGAGCAACTTTGTGACGCTGCAGTAGAAAAAAGACGTCAGACTAGAAGAACTCAGACCTATTGTTTGGTTCTATTTGCCAAACCTGCTTTGAAGCTTCTATGAATCGGGCAAATGCAACCTTTAACCTCCTCATCAATCCCAGTAAATCTCTTCTCCTTTTTATTTCCCGCTGTAAACGCGCTGTGGAGAGCGGCCGGTTTGGCAGCGCTGCCGTGGACGCGCTGCTGTAATGAGGGCTGTCGGCATCGAGTGTGTCGGCCGCGTCCTGCCCACACGTTTCCTTACAAATCAAGGTTTACACGCCGAGGACCAACGCCACACACACACACGCACTGAGACATGCACAAATCCAACCACCTCTCACCTGATATTCAAAATGCAGCAAAATACACCTACACACAAATACCAGTCACCAGAGCATTTTCACCAGGGTCTTTACCTGAACTGTCTCTTAGTGGGAAACAGCAAATGCTGGAAACATCCTCACGTGTGCTGGACAGAGAAAACTATGGGACTAAACAATTATGAGGAGATGATTATATTGAAGCACTGTCAACAAACCACTCGTGTTCAGCATCAAAGCTTCACAGAATTATTACATCTGTAAACATCTGCTGCAGCGGAAAAACAATAAATAGCTTTGGGACGAATCCGAGCGACGCCGCTGCCACAGCTTTCGCTGCTGTGCTGATTTTAGCAGTTCCTGTCTCATTATTCAGGACAAAGGACGTAACGTGATGTAGTTCACCTGGAGCAACGCCGTGTTCCCACAGCTGCTGATCATTCCACGCGCGGCCACAGTCACACTAAGAGCGGCTTCGCGTGCACCTTGTTCATCTGGGCTGAATGGAAGTCCATTAGATTCCCCCCTCGGTGCGGCTCGGTTCTGAACCCAGCAGACGCAGCCCCGGACCGGCTCTGGAGCAGCGTGAGGACGACTTTGATGCGGCTCGAAGCAGCGGCTTTGTGTTTTTTTAAACGGCAGTTCGAGGGCATGTGGAATTCACAGTGAGGAGCGGTGATGTCGCTCTTTCGGCGAGAACCAGTGAGCAAACACTCACTGGCGACTTCAGTAGACACGCCTGAGCAATCTGATGCATGTAAAGACACGTCTGCCTTTAATGCACCTATTACAAGGTTTTTATTTCACATTTCTAAAGCTGAAGCTGTCAGAATGTTTTCCAGTGTTTAGATGGAGGCGATGCTGGACGTGGTTCTAATGTCTAAATACAGCGGTCAAAACCTTAGAACGATGCTACACCAGAGGTCACAACAGTGGCCTTTAATGAGGAGAGACGACCCGTGTGATGCAGCGCTGATGGCCCATTCTACAGGTTTAGCTCCTTTCATTACAGGGACCTCAGGGAAGGACAAGATGCAAATTAAAATAGAAGACACCCTGCTGAAAAATCAGGAATGTGAAAATGAAATAACTCCTCTCGAAGCATTCTCACAAGGGCAAAGCACTCTCATGCCAAGTGATAAGTGGTTCTTAGAAAGTTTTCACCACACCAAGGAGGAGGAAACAGTGGGGAGCGGCGTAAGAGGCACTCCTGCCTCGTCTGTTTGAAAAGCCCGAGCTGCAGCTAAGAAAGTCTCAAAGACGTTTTCTTAAAGCAGGCGAGCACGCGCGCGTGTGTGGAATGTGCGGAAGTGTGGAAGGATGCATTGATTAAGCGAGGCAAAATCAAAGCCGAGCTTTGGGAGAGGAATCGATCAAACACGTCGACTCTGATCCAAAAAAAATGTTTAGTTTAGAAAATGAAATTGGTGTGTTTTTAAGCCTGACAGACTGAGAGTACACACACACACACTCACACACA